>NC_064214.1:6648290-6950463 GCF_023101765.2 Spodoptera frugiperda | reverse complement strand
GGTCACTGGAGTGGGTCGCCACTCGCCACCACTCGCCACCTTTATATTTACACAATATTTGCATGTTTAAGGTTATTGCTGCCGTTAGCTATTTACACCATAATTGTAGTTTTTACTTACAAGTCCACCTCCCTGATGGATGGCTTGTGTATGTTAATTGTAGGCTTTATATTCATTATATTGCTAATTAAAATTCTCTTTCATAAATGGAAGTTACGCAATTACGTTCAACGGGCGTGTGTTTATATACTTTCTAGGTACTCATTAATAATTTGTGTAAAAATACGAATATATAATGTGTGTGTACTTACACGAGGCCCAATTACCGAGTATTATCCCAAACATCTACAAGTAATGTAATGTTCCTAAATAATATGTACCAGTTCCATGACATTACCCTCGGGCTGCTGTAACAAACGCGAAATCACGGCAATAACAAGCTCGTAAATTTTCATTAAACATCTATTTTTATTCGTTAACCCGAATATCAAAGCAGTCAAATGATCGATACTAGATTAAGTTAGTGCGGGGCTTCGGATGCCAGGGGTCAACGACCTTGCCATTCCAGTTGGTGGCTGACAGTATCAAATTCGTATTTGGATTGAGAACATGCTGGAGTACCGAGTGGGACTGGAGCCCAGCAGTGCGGGCTGTACGGGGGCTGTCCATTAATCAGCTAGTCGAGTAATCGCGTTAAAATCAAATAACTATCAGTCTTTTGTGGCTGAAACACTTTCAAAGAAAATAAAACTATGTTAATTAATTCTGTATAAACTGCTGGCTCGATGCTCCGCCCACAAGCTGAACCAGATAAATTGTATTTAAAAACTAAGCTAATAGACAATTCGGCTTTCTGTACGAATTTACGAGCAACAACTTAAGACGTTGTTTGATTAATTAACGTTACGAAATTATTTTATAATTAGTTTTCTTTTAGTTGTTATCTTTCTGTTGGGGTATTTAATGTTCTTTGTTGAGAGCTAAACGTACAGCCAAGTTTGCTTCTAATACCTACAATAGCCGACTCTTAGCTTATAAAATATACAATGCTTTTAATCTGAAAATAATTACGTAGACCACTAAAATATTACTATTGGTTTAGAACTATTAGTTTTTTTTTTGAGAAGGGAAATCATTCACCGATTTGTACCGCCTTGGACGAGGCCGGAGAGTGACGGAATCTCACTGCCAAAAACCTACCCCGTTCCTACTCCTGCTTCGAGCCAGAGCTCCGGCAACCTGCTAGATCATCCGCAGCTCCGGATACTACATAGTAATATCATCCTTTTATTCTTCGAAAACATAAGTAAAGGTGCACATAATAAATGTAAATCAGTGATGAGTCTAAAGCAGTACAGACTAGAGCCTCATCTGCACTAGGAACATTTGTCAAGCGACATGTCGCCCGATAAATGACGTATGATGTATACGACAAATGTTCCTAGTGGAGACGAGGTTAACATTACTGCACTATAATGCCTGAAGTAAGTTTAGCAAAATAAAGAAAATATTGTAGAAGTATCGAGCGTGTGACGTGTCCTGCAACATTACTGGAGTGACCGTATATACCTAAGTATATATGTGTGTGCCTATATACCGTTTAACCAGTGGCCACTTGAATAAGTAAACAACTAGTTATGACTCCAGCGGTGCATAATTTCCCCTCGCCCCTACTTCTCAACACAAAAAACTAATATTTATTATAGTTTCATGTTACCTAAGTATACTACCGTAACTGAAAATTGCAGGGAATGTTGATAAGTTTAGTTAAATTATGAACGGTTCTGTTTTTGCTAATAATATAACGTTTTGTTGTTTATGTGTTTAGTTTATGTAAGTAGCTTTAAATTTTTATTTTTCCTATTATAAATTTTGTAAGACATAAGTGTGGGCGAGCCATATTTCGGCACGAAAGCGCCGGCTCGACCGGAGTGATACCACGGATCCACGCCTCACAGCCGCCAGCCTCACAGAAAACGAGCCTGAAACAACAGTTGCGTTGTGTGAGTGAGGTTACCGGAGGCTTAATTCCCGATTTCCCAACACCCCGTAAATTCCTAACCCCCAAAAGGCCGGTAACGCACTTGTAACGCAGCGCGACCATCGCCACGTCGTGTGTCGTGGAATGCTGCTAATGAATATGAGCCTAAAATGGTTTAAAACTAGTAGAGTTCCTCGTCAAATCGCTACATGTTTACGCCGAAAACTATAATAATAATTTGGCCCCCGAAAACATTAAACACGGGCGAGTCAAAAGGATTTAGCTTCTTCGAATGTAGAGCTCTCAGAGTTTCGTGGAGAACCGAATTTTAGTACTAAGTGATAGTAGTCGATACTTTGAAGCAAATCTTTATAATTACAGCGTGTATATCTCTGCCGAGCTCCCCCGTGTACATTAATTACACAGTTAATATAAATTAATTGAATGTTCGCGTTATTTCAATTTGTTCGTTAATTAAATCATTCCATAACTGGCTGAGATGTTAAGTATGAATTTAAATGAAGTTTCCTTCCATGGAAATTTGAGTGTTTAGCTCAGTAACCACTATCTAATAATATAAGTAAATCTGACAGACAGTTGGTTAATTTAAAAACTAATATAAAGTATATAACTTAATAAGTAATACGTTATTTTTAGTTTAGCTATCCAATAGATTTTTAGTTTTAATTCCGCTTATACGTATAATATAGCATGGATTTCCGCAAAGTAACGCCTGATTCTATTCTATATTTTATGTCAGTGCTTAAACACGTCGTCGTACTCAGAGACAATAAATGATTACTTAGACTAGTGAAGTAACCATTAAATGACTCTGAATACGGCAGTTAGTCTTTATACTGCGTTTCTCAGGGTGTTAAGAGCTCATCGTTTGAAATTTTTAGCAGCAGCAAGGAGGCTGGAATTGTGCCCAGTTGAGGCTATTGGCTCACTGTTCAATTGATTGGAGCTGCTACCAGAGTCGTGGTGAAAGGTTGTAGAATTTCTTCATAGCAATATTATCCAGGATTAGGTACCTATAAGAGGAAGATCACTTATATTCATAAACCTTCTCGGTATTAATTTATAAACGTTTTTCATAAACAACTGTTAAGCTATCTTATAATGATGTCTTTAACTTGTTTGAAAACCTTATTGTTCAAACGTTTTGGAGTTAGATGGAAACAAATCGCTCTACTCCGTCAGACAGAATAGCTCAAATACACATGTATTTACTAACAATGGCTAAATAAACACAAAGTACAATTATAACCGAACCGAGCCAGTAATGTGACATTCCCCATCAATCGATTATTATTTTATCAAACTTTTGTATCGCCCGCGTACTATGTGTAGTCAACTAGGCACAGTGAGACGATGACTCGCGTGTCGTGTGTCGTGTGTCGAGTGTCATGTGTCGTGTGTTGCTGCATATGAAGCACCACCGATTACTATTGATTACCAGCTCGTTGTGGAACAGTAATTGATTATGTTCGTATTTGTACATTCACTGGCAAACACTCGCTCCCTTGTAATTATAAGCCACGTGTTTCGCACAACATTACCCGTGTTTGTTTGTACAATTATACAATTACCCACCATTGTTCATAGTTAAAATGGCGGCTAAATATAATAGTGACTAGTACTACTCAGTAAATTACTAAACTAATATTACTTATAATTTAGAGTACCCTAAGGGCGGTAAGCCTTACTAGTTCTAGGGCCTATTCTTTTTTGTAAGGATGAACAACCATCAAATCCCCTCATCCCCGAATTCCTAATGTCTAAAAGATCGGCAACACACTTGTGTCTAGTGTCGCGAGTGCCCATTGACGGCAGCAATTACTTACCATCAAATGATTCTTATATTCATTTGTAGCTCTATAAAAAATAAGGAGTATAAACCTATTGCTTAGTACAGATATTGGTGTAAGCTTTGTAACAAAACGTGTAATCTGACCGAACATTAGCCTAATCTTCCCACCAGTACCCAGCTGCTGACAGTATACACTGTACACTGTACACAGCCAATGCATCAGTGAATTAGTAAACGCTGTTGTTGTTTGTGTTTATATTGTGTAATGAGTTCCGCGAAGTTTCTCCGGGCTCCGGTCAATGGCGGAGTTGTCGATAATAGTTGCCGGATCTGAATATGTTAGCACACTCCGTGCGAGCTGGACAAGTTGCTCAGTTACGATAATAGCCTTAGTAGTGAACATAATCTCTGTTATGGTACAAATTATCATTATCATCACCATCAGTGTCAATGCCTCTACAGTAGCTTGAACTTCAGCTTTTTTTGAGGGGAAAAATCATCCAATGTTTTCTCCTGCCTTAGGCGAAGCTAGATATTCGATTTTAAAAAAGCAAACATTACTATTACCTATGTAAAAAGTTGAAGCATTATTGCTGTCGACGTTCATTATTAAAAGAAAAAAAGTTAATTTCCAGGTAATTTGTCCACTTGTTGACTGAGTATTACGTAGCAGTTCCACGTAAACAATTACTGCGACTGTTGTAAGCGAACGGCTCGTAGTTGTGACAACTTCATTCGTTAGCATTGTTTTACTGGACAAAGTGGGCAGGTCGATCGTTTGTTCAGATCACTCAGTTTACACATTGATGAACATATTATGACGAGGTGGTTCTACAACAGTTTGGTTGAAAATGGTGTATTGTCAGACATTTTCCAACTAATGAAGATACAGTAAAGATATCACCACTCAACGTCGTCGTCGCTTGCTAGGGGAGGGTCGTGACTACGGGCTCTGATCGGTTTTGTAACTAGTCGAGCATCTCCGTTAAACAGAGTGCGTGTGGCACGTTAGTACATCCACTGATACTTATTGTGAGTGAGATACATAATCAATAATATCATTATCTAGTTGACGTAACAGAGTCACCAAAGTTGTTGTACGTCTGACCTCGCTCGTGACCCTGACTGTTGCAATTTGACTCGATCCGTGTTTGTTTAGCATTGACATTTAGTCAGCGAGCACCACTTGAGGAGTATCTTGTTGAAGTGCTGCGGGGAAGCAGTTTGTTTGGACATAGTGGCCTCTCCTAATGACCACTCCACAGGAGATCTCTAATCAAAATAGTTTGTTTTTGTAAAGTACAGCTCCTGTTCTAAAATTATCTTGTTCTAAAATGATCTATCATTATTCATTATGCAATGATTTATTATCTATATTATAGATTTATTGCATCATTCATGTATTATGCAAAGGATAATTTATTTATTAATGTATGCAATAAGATTTAGTCGTATTGACTTCCCGGTGATCACCGACCATACGTACAAACTGCAGGTGTCTAAGTACACATCAAAATATTCTAACATTTTCCGAATGTGCGAATTCAAACAAATTGTCTTTAAACATTTGTTTGCAGCCACAAGTCTGAATTTATCATTGTTCATAATGTCTTTTAAAAACAAATGAAAAGTTTTTTATAAATGATTGTCATTTATATGTAAGGCCGTAGTTACACTGGTTGGTTACTTGGATCTGTGCATGTTAAGGGCTCCCGTACTTCGGGATGATCTGGAGACGGCACACAGCAGTAAACTCGTGTAGCGTATCGCTTGTAAAACGTTGCGGCGGCTGTTGGCGCGCATCACAATCGCGCACTATTGAAACTTGTCGCCCGCGTCACGTAGCACTCGCCTCGTCGTCGCCTCGTCGCCGCCGACATTTAACTGAATATCTAATGTACGAACGGGATTTTTACAATGGAATCAGACGAGCTTTTAAATTAGAAGAGGAGATAATTTGCTGCAATCGTGCGATGCACAAGAAATGGGACTCTTTATACGCTTAGCTCTACGTGAGTCTGCAGAACTATTACAATACCGAGTGGATATACCAGTATACTTAGGGAGTGTATGTGTGCCATGAAACGTTACATTATTCAATCTGAATGCTACATTTATTAAATTATACAATAGTTTCTTCCAGCAATAAAGTACAAGTTTCGTTATCGTGGACTACATTCCGCGTTATTACGGTTTCGAATGTGAAATCTCATTTATGATCATTACGCCTACAATATCGTACAAATGGACGAATTACGGTCACAGACATTATATCCTCGATATAAAGTGAACAAGTATAACTTTACCTCATACAGTGACCTTCATATATAAATCTGATTCTCAGAAACTTTAATTTGACCGAACATAATACCAATTTTATTTCTTCGAGCCCGCTCGGTTCAACTGATCACATATTTGTTACCATTAAACCCGTTTATTAGTAAAATTTCATTTGCGCTGCGACTCAATACAGATATTAATATTTAAATAAAGACAGATGATGTAATTGTTGAGTCTAGACGAGATAAAAATATAAGTGCTCCAATTGTCAAGTGACTTTGAGATAATACGGCATTCTGTTCTTCCATTATATTTGCCATTCCGAAGTTAATTATTATAATAAACTTGTCTTGAGTTGTGCTTGAAATGTTTTGTCGTACGAGAACAGAGGTCGGCTTACAGTTTCGGAGATCTGTCGGTACTCGCGTTTCGTACAATTTTATTCGTTTGTTGTTTTGGAAACGCGCGACGTAGCTTTACGTAAAGGCGCTTGCGTGAGGAGTTATTTTCATACGTAATTATAGTTTTGATATACATCAACTCCTTGGACATTATTCACTCTTCCTTAACGAATGGCTCAATTTTATTATATCTATTATTTCTTTAAATATAATTTACTCATATCAAAAAATTCAGGCTAGTTCGTGAAAAGTAACGGGTCATGTAAAATAGATAATAATCACACATTTTCTGGGTGCATAATTCAAACAACAGTAAAACCCCGCTTACAACTTCATCCTGGAGTGGTCTACTTACGAGCTGCTCCCCTCGGTGTCCCTGCCATACGGAATGTGTTGCTGCAATAAAGCACGCTATCGGGCCACCGACGGACGTATAAATTACGATTGAAATAAACAGGGGATCCGTAGAAACACTTCGCGCGCGACATAAAGCGCGCCTCTATCAGGAGCGCTATAAATCGCGCGACCTGTGTTTGTGTGTGTGTGTGTACGTGTGTACGTGTGTCTACCTTTACATATATATTATACGAGAGTATTGTCTGTGCCGGAGACGCGGAGCCAGTGATGTAGGAGGGCGTGAAGCAGAACTACTTTCGTTTACCTATTTTCTAATTACTCTCTGTCTCTACGTTTTCTACTAAACTAGGACCAAAAACTGTCAACCTTCACACATTGCTCTTTTCCTTAAGTCTGTCCATCAGTAAAGCTAGCTACCATTTCAAGTTATAACTAGATCTTTCCTAATCTGCTTCAATATTCGTTTATTTAGCTAAAACATTAACTAGTAGCTAATTTTATCTTTGTCATGAGGTGTCCCCTCCTACGCTCATCTACCGTCATTGGCGTAGTCCCGGTCTGTTGAACTTATGTCCCTCCCGGGACTCCGTTCAGTCGCTGAACTAACTTTTTTTAACTCTCATTACGTATTTACGACCAACTCATATTAAAAACTTCACAAAAAACATTAATAACCATTCCACCATAAATCTGTTTGATTTGGAAATTGCCTGCCGCTAACCTTCTACCGAAAGTTATTAAATAATTCTTTACAAGTCGACAACCACTATGAAATTTTTACAAAAATTAAATTGACGTCAGAAGCTTTCTGGGGCTGAAAATTTTTAGTGCGATCAATAAATTGATATTTCTAATCTAGATGTAAAAGTCTGTGTTGGAATGTGCACCTACGACATAGGAGAAGATATAGTAACGTTTACAAAAAAAAAAAAAACAGTACCTACGTAACATATATTATGATGTAGGTACACTAACAATGTGTATAGCATACAGCGCTTCAACAAAGCAATATTTTATACATACAGTGGGACAAAGACTAAGTGCAGTTATTAGACAAACAGACAAATTAGAATATTAAGAGTTCACTGCACTCGCGGATTAAGACGAATCCCTGTTTGTTCCAGCTAATAGCGAGCAATATAATATGAAAGTAAATGTAACTGTCATTTGTCCTAGGAGCTACTTAATAAAACGTTAGTTGATCCAAAGAAAAAGTACTTAAAAAGAGATTAAGTGCTCAGCTTACACAGCTATTATTTAAGGAGCTCTGCAATAAAAATGTTGCTATGCTTTATGGATAGATTTCAAGAGTTAGGCGTACTTTACTCATACGACAAAAGTCTTGAGCTAAGGTGGTGCATAAGTATTAACTTTTATTGGATTGATTAATATATGTAAGTGTGGGAGAGCCATGCTTTGGCACGAATGGGTCGGTTCGACCGGAGTGATACCACGGCTTCTCAGAAAACTGACATGAAACAACGTTAGCGTTTTGTTCCGTTGTGTGAGTGAGGTTACCGGAGGCCCAATTACCCCCATTCCCAATCCTTCCAATTCTCGATTCCCCAACAACTCTTAAATTGCTAACCCCCAAAAAGCCGGCAACGATAGTTTACCATCAGGTGATCCGTCTGCTCGTTTATACCATAAAAAATCTAGTATGTGTCACGAAAGTTTTATAACAATGGTAGTTTTACTTCACCAAGTACGTACAAGTTATGAATGAAGGGCAGTTCATTATAAAACAATACTTACCTCCTTCACCAGTACCGCCCCACTCCCACTGACATAATCTTCACAATCTGAAAAACCCAAACCTAATTCTGTTGGCCTATAAATAATGTAACGTTAAATGAAACCTAATTAGAATTCTTGATTTGTGTTGAATTATGTTCGTAATCTCGCCAGCCATGTTTAGGCCAGCGGAGTGAACTAACAATGACTTATTATTTTGTTTCGAAACTTTACTACGATTAACCTGAAACATTGTACTCAATGTTCTAAGTATAACGGTAACAACAGCTCGTTCTAACTGGTTTACATAAACAAACGCTAAAAACCCTTTATACTTTTTTAAAACACATAAGCCTATGTTTAGAATGACACAAGTAGTTGTTACCGTGGCAGGCTCAATAAAGAACGTGTCTAAACAACATTAACCCGTACTCACAGCTCGTTACTATAAAGAAACGCATCACTTCAAAGTTTCCTACTAAATACATAAACACATACATAATTATACACACACACAGCTACTTCAAAGAGTATACGAACAAACAAATAAGCTTCTTTACATTATAACATGTTCGTGTGTAACTATTAAACATAAATATTACTAGAGAGCTCTACTAAATGTAAGAAATGTACTTCGTTTTATGTACAGTACATAAGTACGACTCTTATAACATTCATTATAAGGTGTTATTCATTTTTTGTTGGAATACTAACACTTGGAGTAGAGAGGAGGGTGCTACTGACTGAAGACTTGTCTTTAAATTCGATTTGAAGCAAAAGATAGCTGATGTTGTTTGAAACAACCATTTCAAGCAACATCAGCCAATATAATTACATTGCTTTACCAAATTGCCATTTGTGCCACAGAATATTATCACACAAATTCCTGATTCGTTTCTAAAACCTTACTAAAGTCCATGTATCGTGTGCGATCCTCACAATCAGTACAGAGGCAGTACATCGGTAGTTAAGGGCCGTCCTCGTGCCGCACTACTTCACCCGAGCGCGGAGCGTTTCTTCAGCGCACCGTTTATTTGGGCCGCACTGATTGCGCACTTCTGCCGAGCTGACAAAAGAGCTGTTTATTTGTTTTATTTGCTCTCACTACCACGTAATCAACGAGATGCTACCAGGAGCGCACAACTATACTGGAAGTGGTATCTCTGTTGTCTTAAGACATTAGCTACATCTTGAATCCAGTTCTTGACACTATGCACTAGTCTATATACGTAATTTATGTATTCCGGATAAAGAGTAGAGCATAACAATTATTAAAACAAGCTAACTCGGTAACGTATTAACAAGATCGTATACAGGAGTCCATATACATATACAAGTAGTGCGCGTTGGGTGCACGCGTCTATAATGAGACAGTTTCATTTAGCGCGCAATGTAGTAGTTGGTGGCAGACGGCGGGTCGTGACGCGCGCCGCCGACCGCGTTACACCAAAACAACATTAATCGTTAAATCCCGTTAATTACCGCCGTCGTCAATCTACCGGCAGCTGCGGTGCGGCTGCGTGGCGACTGCGGCCCGGTTGCGGGGCGGCAGCGGTCCGCAACGACTCCTCCGCGCAAATTAATGTGTTTGCGACGCGTTCCCGCAGCCGGACCGCATTATGCACTCGATACGATTAATTTTCTTTTTAAACTAGTTTTTATTGCTTTATACAGCAGATTTATCGCGTCCGCGCTTAGTGCACGCTGTAAATCTCGGTAACGGCTTATTAATTCTACTGCTAATATATACCGCCACCAATTATCCAGAGAATGGTCCGCTTCCTTCAAGCAAGCTGCTTGTATGCAAGTACATTGTACAGCGGTACACGTGTTGTAGTGATCTTGTGCTCCTTCTTATATAGATGTGTTACATTTTAAACCTTGATTGATACTCAACAGTAAACTATTTAAATTATAATATTTTATAAACAATGAGTTCTGCAGTGAACGTCACAAAAAATAAAAATAATTAAAAGACTCCTCCCGCCCGCCCTGGCTGAAAAAGTAATATTTAAACATTCTAATGACTTAAATGAATGTCGCACTGCACGATGAAAAATATAAATAAAAAAGTAATTTTAATGTTCTCACCTCTAAGCTACTTTATGGCACTTTTATTTTTTCATGAAAATAATTTCACTCGCCGCGCAGACAATGCCATAACAAATGCTATCAAAGGATTCTCACGCGATGCTCGGCGCTGTACTTATCTTCCACACAATTTGTGGAATAAACCTGGAGTAACACAAAGTAATTACATTTCATTAACACAAATACTTTGTAATAAGCAAAGCAATCACATTACATTATAATATTCCACAGTTAAATAAGAAAGTTTCTGCAATAATTGTGTATTTTATAACACATAAATATTCTAAAATTACTTCATTTATTTTCGAGTGAGTTGTTAGTGGAAGGTACGCACTAAATAAGAGTAACACATTACTTCTCATTGTAATAGAAGATTGTTCATGTACCCGCGCCGTTACCTTCGCTGGGAATAAAATACCCGCAACTACATCAGCTGCTGGTGAACATCTCCATCGGGAAAGTAACGCGGCCCGTGTTTATTGTAATTAACGTGTCTATGGGCGGTTGGCGTGATTTCTGTGATAACCTTTGCTTTGATTTGACTGCACGGTTGGCGCGGTGGCTGGGCAACTGGCTGCCGTGCAATGTGTAGCGGGTTCGATTCCTGCACGGAGCAATTCTTTGTGTGATCCACAAATTGTTGTTCCGGGTCTGGGTGTGATGTGTATGTGAACTTGTATGTTTGTTAACGCACCTACGACACAGGAGAAAATCCTAGTGTGGGGCAACGTTTTTACAAAAAAAAAAAAATAAAAATACCTTTTAGGCCGTTTTACTTTTCTATTCTAAATAAAGTTAAACAATAGATTAGGTGTAAATGTACAGAAGTCCCCGAAATCTGTTTACAGAATTCCTTAACGTAATGTTTGAGAATTAGTCGTCCGACGTGGCGAGCTCCGACTTCTTCTGGCGAAATTATAGCGCAAACAAATTATCTGCTAACAGCCCATCGACCTCCGGCCGCCGATTGTACTCATTGTACATTAAAATGAGATTATAATTGTATTTGCTTGGACCATGTTCCGATTCAATGAGACTTCGATCGTGTTGCCTACACAACTGCTCCTCGTGTAGGTGGCGCTGACGTCACTCACAGACCTAACAGAGTTCAACTATTGCTGGAATGTAAAGCAGTGACATTAATTCAATACATTTTAGTTAGACTTACTGAGGAGTTCCTTTGACGGCCGGCGCTGGAAGCCATCTCAATGAATTTGTAGCAATTACGTTCCAATAGCAGTAAGCTTCTCATTACCTGGCAGTTCCACTCAGGGACGGTGGATCAACGAGCAATTTTATATTTTTACTCCATAAATAGCAAACTTGGTTCATGTTGTATGTCTAATTAAAATAATGACTACCTATCTAGAAATTGATAGACGAAAATTTCTTCTAAAATAATTAATTGAAATGTTTATTCTTATAATCTGTGAAATCAATATTGTATTCACAATAATAACCATTAACCACAATATTACATTGTGTTATCAGTTAAATCATGTCGTTTATCTCCGATATTGTTGATATAAATGTCTTTACTTGTATCATAAACCCACTTTACGCTTGGTATGTTACCAATTGCCAGATACGGAACAAGATTTTAGATCATCGAAAATCTCGCACAAATAACTCAATTACATTAAAACCCGTACATGAGTATATCGGGCAATATTTGAGGCTGTATATTAGTGGCGACAGTAAACAGTAACAAATGGTGATAATGAGGTAGTTTTATGTGATTGTGATTCTCTTAACGACATGTCGAGCAAACACGCTCGCAGCACGTGTGGACACACTGCGGCCAAACACCACACTCGCAGATTGTACACTCCTCACACACAGCATGGCTTGTTCTTCAAGACATGCGTCTTCATTGAGTCGTCAATGATCGTTTTTAATTGAGGGAAAGTAATGTTCAAGCAAAATGTATTTATTAGTCGTAGATTGAGAATTATTCTATTATTGTTTGATAGATTTTATAATGTGGCAATAGTCACTGAAGTAATATAAGTGTCAATACAATCATGATTATAAACAATTTCGTTTAGTATAGTTTTTTAAGAATAGCCATTTCCAAAATAATGAACGTTTACGTGTAAAAATTAAACCCTGTGTAATAAATCGCGTGAAGGCATAATAAACAGATGTGCATGGTTGTGCGCGTCTGCGGCACATACTCCCCGGGCATCGGCGTATGCCTGTAATTCACGGCGTGATGAATAATTCACCGGCCGAAAGACCAATTGTTTACCTCGCCGCCATTGCCTGCGACAGTATCTGCATTTATATTAAACCATCACGCGGCACGCCTCCGTCCGCCGTGTTCCCACAATCATCTCAGCGGTTTTCATATTCACTGTTTTTAACTTGACTTTTATTGGAGCTATGTCAGCCGCTTCCAGCGAGGAGGTCCGGCAGCGGCCTTCGTGTTGAAGGGTCGTTGGCCTCTTGATTATATGTCACAATACTGCGGACAAGCGTCTACCGATACACTGTACTTGGTGAATAATGAGCTGGAGACGTATTGTGTGCGACAGACAGCTACATTAGCTGGAAGTTACATCAAGTGAAATGGGTCACAGTGAACACTCAAGTGGGGAAATTGTGTGTTGTGTGAGCGCCATGTAAGTTTGGGCGCAAGTTTGTGTGTGCTTGCATTGCTGACTTACTATCATACAATTTGCATGCGACGCTCGTCTATTAAAGTTTCGTCTGATAGCGCCGCGCTAATGTATCCTGCGCCGAACTACACTGGTATCAGCAGACTTGCCACATTTTAAAATAGATGCATATGTTACAGGAATGACAACCTTGTTACAACATGAGACGTGACTTTTTGCCATAACAGCACCTCCTTTATTTCCCGAAAAGGTAAAGCTGGTACAAGTGTACTTTCCGGCTTTCCGGTGAGGAGCCTACTGCGTTATACACGTACACATCTAGACTGTGCCACTACGCGAATCCGAAAAACGATAACTCTCAAGAACACTTGGTCTATCCGGGAATCAATCCTGAACTCCTTACTCAGTTGATGCACTTCCTCCGATTTCAACGAAGCTGTTATTTTGCTGTTAGTTTGTCGTTCTGTTTCTTTTTAATATCACAAAATATCGGCATGTCTGATATTCCTGGAATGTCTGCTAAATCCGTCCCCATCACTCAGTACTTTGTGCCACTACTAAATACTATTACTCAATGAAAAAATTTACTAGGAAACGCCCGTGGAAGTAATAAACACTTTTTCCTGGAATAACTTTCAAAATTTTCCGATAGGATTTTTACCTCGTTTAGGCTTTTTTCAAAACTAATTTTGTTCACTGCGCCTGATGTCTTCTTCGAACATTTACTGCTTTATGTCTCTTTCATATTATGGGATAAGGTTGTGTCGGGTTTGTAATACCAGGACAAATTGTCAGTGTACCTACATTACACAGACTTTAGCACAAATGTCCCCAAACAGTGGCGGGTAGTGTGCCGCCGTCAGTGTAGCCCTGTGCTAATCTACTACGGTTGGCACAAAAGAGCGATAAGGCCGGGGACAGGCCGGCGGCCGTATCACCGGTATTTATAACCGGCGATACAATTATCGCCACGATTTATCTGCTACAGGTGAACTACCACGATGTTGTCGAATTTCAGAACCAGCCTTACTTTGTAGCCTACGTACAGGTACCTCGCCTACCTCTCACATTCACACTATTACGTCATATCTTTGTTGAAAAGGCCTTTATGTTCAGATTTTGTAAAAACTAAATAAATGACGCCGACAGTATAATATGTATTTCTATTTTGTTGATTTTATAGCCAATATTTTTAAAAAACAATCCTCTTAATAAGACGAGAGGTTTATAATTCTTAATCAAAATGCTTCACAATAACAGCACGCAGTCGCAGTGGAGATATAAAACGTAGAGTATCTCGCTTCGATCTAAAGTGCCCGCATAATCCCTGTAAAGGATTCGTTAGCCGTCTGAAGATGTCTGCTCAAAGACGGCTACTATCAGTCCTCATCTGCACGCTCTCGCTATTGACGACTTTATTTTAACTGAGAACTCTTCATTATCTCACAATAACACTGATAATGTTAAGCTGTAAGATTATGTGTTGAAAGGAGAGGGTAGGCAGTGATGTGTGTTCTAAATGTTAACGGTTAACATAATGTTAGTAGTTACAAAACGAGATAAGCCTTATTTCAAGAGAATCATCTGATGACTTCTCCCGCCTCAGGTAAGTCGAGAGTGTCAAACTCTTACTGACTAAAAAACCACCCCATTCCTACTCTGCTCTTGGGACTGGAGCCCCGGCGTTAAGTCTGCCGCGTCTGTATTGGGCCCCATCTGAAGTGGTCTGATGGCTCTTCAAGGTGCCGCACTGCGTAAAGCGATTAGGAACTGATTTTTTTTTTAGAAACTGACATTACATACTCTCTGACGCGTTGTTCAGTAGTTGTCAATCACATTGTGATCACTGTATCAACGAGGTAGATTGTGTGTAAATAAAATAATTAATGCAAATACATCTAGTTAAAAGCTTACAAGAAATACATAAATACTTAGGTACTTTTAAAAACAGTAAAAGGATACAAGTTTATCGAGATGGTCGTTTCATCTATAAATGTTTTGACCGTACATCGGTAAATTGTTTCTGAGAAAATCAGTTAATCCGATTACACGAAGAAAACTCAGTGGAACGCAGTAATAAAACATGCTTTGATAATTTGTTCGAATGATCTCGCAGTATTATACTTGTTTACTAATAATATTAACGGATACTGCTTCCTGGAATTATATAATCTTGGTATTACACAAAGTGCTACAATTATAATTATTACAGTACCTTCAATAATTCCTTAAACTTTCCAACAGTCCAAAGACCCTATTTTTGTTTACAATTTTTTTATTAATGATCTAACATCATATCAACTGCTACTATAAGAGACTCTACTCACACCCATTCTCCAAATATCTATGAAAGCCATCACCGAGTGTTTCATATCATTAATCAAATAGCTAATCTGTCACAGACAATAATCCTAGTAAAACAACAAACTAAAATAGCTCACACACACATACACAGCTCATAAACAAACTAGTCAAGTAGACTGGTGTAAATCAAGTAGAACACAGTGAGAGTGTGTACTTGTAGCAGCACTGGATATGTAAGCATAGTACCTGGATTGTGTTCCACGGCCCAAATATATTCAGCTAAACTTACCGACAAACGTAACTTACACACAACTTTTTATGTAGCTGCCATTTTTACTTGAAAATCATCACGTGTTCGGTGAACTACTAAACATAATTACTCGTATATTATTTGTAAATGTGGATAT
The DNA here is from genome assembly GCF_023101765.2 of Spodoptera frugiperda. Taxonomy (NCBI): domain Eukaryota; kingdom Metazoa; phylum Arthropoda; class Insecta; order Lepidoptera; family Noctuidae; genus Spodoptera; species Spodoptera frugiperda. Next base: position 6,934,474 of record NC_064214.1, on the reverse strand, counting down.
CAGGTTATTTAACGTAATCATTTACTCGCATATCATTAAAGTTATATTTATTTTCCCTCAAATTTACACAAATGAAATACAAAAATTTTTGGTTCTTTCATTTTATTTTTGTTAATCTTGTTTTTCAAATTTGATTCAAAATGAAATCGGAAGTGTGATTAAGATTCGCGAGTGTACTCGGTTCCGACAATTTGATACAAACGTGTGTTTTAAGTTATTTTTGGTATAAATACAGAGATCAAAAACTCGGGATTGTAATTTTCAATCTATCAAACGAGAAATTGGATGATTTTATTTCGGCAAAACGTTCAATGAATGTCGGCGTGACGTAGGTAACAGGTAAAATGCGCACACAAGCAAATGAAACAGCAATAAGTTATGACTTCCATATAAATCACAAGACAAGACGCGTGAAATTGCCATTGTAAGGAGTCGAGTATCGAGAGCACCGCTCCTACTGCTGCGACGGTACAGTACCGACTGTTGCCTGGGTGGCACCTGACGTATAGGACGATAGTGATTATATCTTCAAACAAGTAGGTAAATGAATTAATCATTGGTACTTTGTCTAGCCATCTTAATGTACACCGATCTACACATTGAAAGGCAAACTCTGTTTCAAGGAAAAGTCAGAGAGTAAATGAGGCGTCCACCTACACACAGTTCCTAAGCCGAAGACACTAATGGTTCGACAGTACGTAATGTCTGAGGTCGCAGCAGTTTAGTGGCGTCGTGTGCAGACCTCCTTACAGTTACCGAGAGATTGAATCCAGGAGCCAGGAAGATTATTAATCTCGTCTCTCCAGCTTCCATATTACGATATTGTATTCCATTTAATATGACCTGAAACACTGAGCTCCTTTTTTCAATGGAATAAATAGGTCGCTAGCGTGGGAGTAGCGAATGATTAATATAAAGGAATTTATCGTATGATTAGAATGCCAACCCATTTAATTGGCTTGGAAATCTATCAAAGGACTTCTAGTTGGTTGTTATCATTGTATTAGGAATCTAACTGATTGTGTTTGATCGAGATTGCGGAGCTGATTATTGTGTCGAGTGTACATATACGAGTGATATAATTACTATAAAGCCATCATATACCAATAATGATGCTCATATACCTCATCCCAAATATAGTTATGTCAGGGTAATTCTGTTAGCAAAGCAATCTTCTTAATTTGTCTCCAGCCAATCATTTGCCAAATTAATACGTTTCAATATAAACATTTCGGTACTTTTTCATTTAAATTTATTATCCCAGTTTCCAGTCCAGTGAGCAGGCCAGGATCAGCTGAATGCTTCAAGTTTTAGATTTGATTCAATTCGCCTTTCAATTCCCAAGAAGCGTGTTGCAAATATTGTAATTAAAGTGGATTCATTTTACTTGGCAACTCCATCAGCATTGGAAAAGTCTGGCTATTGCCAACTTCACAGATGGTATCAACTTTTACTTGTGAATGCAATGGATTGCCTTGTGGCAGCCGCCGAGCTGACGATTCATGCTAATTACTTTAAATCGCTTTTTGGTATTTAGTCCATGAATAAAGGATATCATTTCAATATAGACATATTTTTAACATTTTGTATATTTGTTTTTTTTTTATGAGACATGCCGGTAATCGAGCTGACGTATTACCTGATGGTAAGCAATCGCCGCCGCCCATGGACACTTGAAACACCAGAGGCTTTACAAGTGCGTTACCGGCTTTTTGGGACTTAGGAATTTAAGGGTTGTTGGGGATTGGGAAGATTGGGAAGGGGGGTAATTGGGCCTCCGGTTACCTCACTCACACAACGAAACACAACGCAAGCGTTGTTTCACGTCGGTTTTCTGTGAGGCCGTGGTATCACTCCACATAAGTATGGCTCTCCACACTTAAAAATTTAGATAGAATTTGTCAAAATGTCTAAATAATACTACTTTACTTAGTACAAAATAAATTAACGTGTAAATATGAACCCTGAGAAAACGCGGCTGTAAATAAGATATTTACATTTTGATCGAGACAAACCCTCACTAAAACCTTAAGCTGTCCCCGGTCTCTTGGACCGGAGTCTAAGGACTCTGTAACTGAATACTTAACCCTGGAGCGAGTCATTAGAGCATGTCGCGCGGTGTTATTGTACGAGGGGGCCCCGGAGACCCGCGACAAATCGCCGCTCTCGCTAAATTACTCACACTCGTGTTATTGCACGCGTGTGCTCACTGCCTACTTATTGTACGCGAGTGCTGGGACAAAGATGATGGGGACTCCGTGTTAATGTAACGAGACACTACGTTATTGTGAGCCGACATTTTGTTACGTTTCCCAGTAAATTCGAGTTCAGTCACTGTCTGTAGGCATAAAGATATAGCCACGATCTACGCAACAACCGACAGTTTTACATCGCCTCGATCCGTCAGCAGAATAAAGCCAGTAGAAAAGCCTAACTAAAATATTTTCTAAAACAGAATATCTCGGCAATAAAACGCAGAACTTACCAAAATCTCGTTTGATACCGTCTCGAGTAATTCCCGGTCCGCCAGTGTCGGCCCGCAGCCCGCAGCTATCGCGGCAATATCTCGCGATACTTGGCGGAGGGCTCGCAGCAAGGTGTAGACTGGGACCCATCCTGCCGGTATCAATGCCGCTATTTATATTTATCGAGGGTATCGTTAGCTGCTCCGCCTGATTTATGTCCCATTCTACGGAGCTAGTCGTACGTTCGATCCGATATCAGTATCGCGTCTGTTTTTCGATATAAACAAAGAGTTTTCTTACAACTACGGTAACATGATATTTTTCTTGTTCAGTGACCGATTTGTTTATGTTGATGTCGTTTCTTCTCGCGTACAAATTGTCTAGTTTTACAAGTCGCTAGCGTCGGTACTACTATAATAAGTTCAGTGTTAGCACGACTGTAGCTTCTAAAGGCAATTATTTAGATTGTTGTGTAGATTACACTTTTATGGGCCAATTAGTACAACATTATATATCGTACATTCCAACAAAAACTAATGAATAAATCAATTCTAGAATTTTTCTACTTTATGTAAAATTCCATTTTGTAGTAAAATTATGAACTAGCGGGCCTTGGTCTGTCAATCACTGTTTTGAAACATGTCCTCTACACTTTCATCATTACTTATAAAGCACAGAATAATAGTCAAGGAATATAAAACGTTATTAATTTCCATAATATTGTGTCAGCTAGCGAGTAGCGAGTATGTGAAGTGATCTGAGTATCTGGCGTACTCGCGCCAGTAGCTCGGCTGTCGCGTGTGATTGATATTTAATCGAGTAATGTAGTGTCTGGGTAATTGCGCCGTCAACTGTTATGATAATGACTTATGTTTCGCCTACTAACACATTATGTAATGTGTATCCGATTACCGACCGACTTGCCGCCGACTTCACCGACACAACCTTAGAAGTACATGACATATTATGGCTGAAATTACTGATTTATGACATTATAAAAACCTTTCCTGTCTTTAAATAATCGTTTTCATTGCTCTTTTCAATTGTCAGCCACTACAACAATAGTCAATTTGGACAGTGTGGATAGTTTGCTATGGCTCATTGTCGGCGCATTACTTTGGCCATCATTCATGCGAGTATAGGCAGCGGGACACGGGGCCGGGTATCGAACCTACACCGTCGCGTCTCTCTCTCGGCTCACCAATGCGCTAGCCTTTGGACATTTCTTTGCATCAACAACAATTAACATCGATCTTGATTGTGGTTTGAGGTATAAATCTATGTAATTGTAGTTCTCTGTTTCGTTTTACTTTATAACCGACTAAGCTACGACACTCATTATATAAGTAAAAGTATGTAGATGAATAATAGAAGTCATTAAGAATTCATTAACTTTCTATTTGATTATAAAACACAGGTACATTCCATTTAATAATATGTATATGAACCACAGAGTAAAAATATGTCAGTAGTACCAGCGTTATCGACGTGAAGCTATCCTAGTACTGAGTATTAGATATTCTCCCTGAGACCTAATTCGATTGCCCGACATTAGCTTTCATTGCAAACTGTCTGACACTTTGTCACAATAACACTTTCGAGATTACCCGACCGCACACAACGCAGCAGTGTCACAAACACTAGCTCAGGCCGCCGTAATGTCTAACTTTACTTACAAATTCTTTGAATTCCTAATGGAGTCTAAAGTTAGGACGATGTTAAGTTAAGTAATGTAAGATAATTGGATTTTTAACTTTCACTCTTCAAATGTATGTTTATTCCTCGGCTCGCTCTACTTATTACAGCACTTTGAAATTGACTGAACTAGTTTGGAACTCAGACTCTAAGAACATTATGGACATTTGCTATAATAAATGGATCCATCGGTTCCTACCCTGTGGCGTATTATAATGGCCGCCTCCTCGCAAGGGGAATGCGAATAAGACAATATTGCCTGGCGAACGTTTGACCCGCGATAAATATCGCCATTACCCTTCCCTGTCGCACTAATCACACATGTAGCGCGTTGTCCCTGTCGCGCGCACACCTCACCGATGCCTAATGGAGAGGAATGTAGTGTACGGGACTCACTTAAACGACGTAAACAAGTGTTGACAGTTCAACTCTCCCGAGTGTTGCCAGAGCTTTACTTTTTATTTTGGATGCATTAAAGGATTTCTTTTGTATCTGGAAACCCTTTGAGAGCGACGTGTCTATTTAGCAAGCGGGGAAATAAAAATGTTTCATCATATCGATCTGCCAAAGGAATTTTAATGGATAAAAGTTTGTATAGAAAATCTCTCAAAGAAAATACAGCGTCGGGTAGCACGGCCACAGAATGTGGAAGTTATGCAAAGACTGAGATTGAAACTACGATAGTTTGTGTTTTAGAACAATTAGCTTTATTTCGCTGAACAATGTTCCTGCTAACAAAGAGCGCACGGAATTTGTTCCGCGCACGTTGCTTGAACCATCCATGTCTGTGTCCAGTCGTAATCTGTCACTCATTTACTGAAGAAGCCCGATGTTGTCAGTGATGATTACAATAACCTCACGTCACTGGTCTGCCGGTGCCACGCACCCAGCGCCTGCTCTCCATATGTCGTATATGTCAAGTTATTGGCCCAATATATTTCGGTGCGGGAGTGTGTGCGACCCTTTCTACATCACTGGCTGCGACCTCTGTTTGTGTTTCTGATTGAATATGAAAACTTTACTTATACTCTTATTTGTTGTGTATTGACAATATTCCTTGTGTGTGGAGGCGTCGACTTTGTTTGCCTCTCTCATTTGTTTTATGTTATTTCCAGTCTTTGGAAGTCGCACGGAAGTTTTTCCAAACACATCAAAGTTATTATTTTCAGTGTTGCATTAATATTATTAATATAACTGAACCCATGCGAGATAGTACGATAACATAATACTCTGTGGTTGTCGGTGACCATGGACGGCGCTGATCACTTACCATCAGGTGACTCGTCTGCTACATAGTTTGCCATTTATTTCATAAAAAAAATTATGGACGCTACGATGACTACCTACCTAGTGTATAATACCACATAGGCAGCTCTATATTTACACCACAGTGTGAGTTAGGCAGCTCTATATTTACACCACAGTGTGAGTTAGGCAGCTCTATATTTACACCACAGTGTGAGTTAGGCAGCTCTATATTTACACCACAGTGTGAGTTAGGCAGCTCTATATTTACACCACAGTGTGAGTTAGGCAGCTCTATATTTACACCACAGTGTGAGTTAGGCAGCTCTATATTTACACCACAGTGTGAGTTGGGCAGCTCTATATTTACACCACAGTGTGAGTTAGGCAGCTCTATGTTTACACCACAGTGTGAGTTAGGCAGCTCTATGTTTACACCACAGTGTGAGTTAGGCAGCTCTATATTTACACCACAGTGTGAGTTAGGCAGCTGTATATTTACACCACAGTGTGAGTTAGGCAGTTCTATATTTAGACCACAGTGTGAGTTAGGCAGCTCTATATTTAGACCAAAGATTCAGAACCAAAAAGTATTTATTTTTCTCCCTTGACAGCCTTTCACACCTGAACTCGGCCTGAAAGTAATCCAGTCGAGTATCGCCCGGCGCGGCACAAAGGACGGCAGCCTACAGCTGATACTGACGGGTGACGGAGCCACAAAGAACTATTTGTAGTTTTTTACTAAGCCTTTACCTCGCACGTGGTAGAAATTCATCCGCCATAGATCGCGTACCTGGAGCTGATCGTTCTTAGTTCATATATTTGTAGTAGAAACACATTGAGGTGAATGGACATAGTGTCTTCCGCGGTCAGCAAACTACGACAACATATAGGTACATAAATACTTCATTAAATGTAGTATAGTTATACTATGGCTTTTTAAAATAGTTTCCACATAGAGACGAGTACAAAAGTAACCCAGTGTGGTATCCTCCCTGAAATCTTTATACGTTGCTTGTGTAGTTGGAAACAGAAGGCAATAAAACTACAAGTAAGTAGGTACAATTATGTTGCTTTGAGTATGGTTTACGACACATAGATAGCGGGATGATAAGGGTGTGTTTTTATACTCCAAGTGTGTGTGTTTTCAACAAGTTAGCTCGCCGAGACACTGTACAAAGTAGTACTTATCTCGCTGTGAAGTAATTGAGTTGGAATAAAATTTTAAACGCTGCGAATAAAAGCGAAATAAATACGTTGCGGTGACGTTGCGGTGACGCGGCGGTGCGGCGGCGTGCGGCGGCGCGCGGCCGAGAAATGTGGTGACGTCGTGGAGACTCGACGACTAACTTGTTGGAGTACGGGGCTACTCCGCTTGCAATAACAAATAAAATACGTTAATGTTGTTAGTATAATAGCTATTGTTATTATTACTTATTAATAAGGTAGGCGTTTTTCGACTAGTTTCAGTCATCACATAAACTGCTCATAATTATAGGTCCTTGTCGTGGCTTGAAACTATTCGAGTAATGTCGTTGAACAGTTACGTGGGTGTATCAAGTTGTAATTATTTTCATCTTTATATTTCACCTTAAGTAATTATACAGAGTACGTTGACTCTGTCCTCTTTATTTTGTATAGCCTGCGTAAAAGTTGAAGTATTTCGAAGAATGATTATAAATAGAACAATACAGTTGTAGACAACAAGCGCTATGAAAGGAACATAAATATGTGCCGCTGGGTGTTAACGTGAACTGTTCTGTTTTTCAACTACACACATTGGATGGAGCAAACAAACCGAATGAACACTGAGTACTTGTGTACACATCGCATAGTGTTGTGTGTCGTAGTAATGCAGTGTGCAGTGCACGCTGCACGCTGCACGTCATACGCAATGAATAATTGGACTCATTTGGAAGTCGATAAATCTGTTCGGTTTTAAATTGTCACTGCTGTCACTGGTGCTCCGAGCCGCGCTGAAATGTGGGCCCGAAGTTTCGACGTCCGTTTCACTCAGGATAAAGCTGATTACTGTACTCGTGTACTTCGATTTAATTTATTGGCGCGTGTTACTGTGTGTCTTCATTTTTGGGTAAAGTTCAATAAAAAAACAATAATACCAAAATATAGTACAAAAAACGAAAGTGGTTCAACCTAAATATATTTGTGAAGCCGCCGCACTCGCGACTATTTCCGTGGCGCCGCACCATGTGCTAGGTGTCACACCGCCTTACGGCCGGCGACAAATCTCGCGATATCTCCCGAGCCGGCGAGCTGGCGAGCTCGCCGCGTTACAACTATGGGGCTCACAATGGCGGACATTTATTATTTAGGATCAGCACCGATAATCAGTGCCATTACCCGATTTCTTTCACTGGGGTGCCGCCCTCGATTCACTCACTCACAACCCGTTACAAACACTCTTATTTCTGTAAACACAAAGTTCAATTTTGTTTGTTACTTCAATTGTTACAAAATTATCCTAAAGTTTCTTAGTAATTTCTATTTGTAGTGGGTTAAGGTCTATATTGGCTTGGTTGCTGTGTTGAAGTCGGTTGGGATATATTTTTATCGTGACGCGTGAAGGTGGCCGGACGCATCGGTCCCTGGGAGCCGACGCATCTGGTGTTGAAATTCGCTTGATATATTGTTCCATGTTCGCGCCGCCTGTAATGCGCTGCACAGAGGGGACCCACACACTTACATACGATTTTTGAGACAATGTACTTCCTTTTGAATATGTATCACGATAATAAACCATACAGTGTTTTAACTTGACATTTAATAATAACTTGAACTGTACACTTGCTGCGTATTTTATTAAATTTGAATGGACTTGAATGTGTCTATATGGAAAAACCAAAATCGTTGAATACACGACTGACATAGCAACGTGTTTACATTCAATCTTTCGTGGATGGGAACAAAAGGCTGCGTAGTTTGAAACAATTAACAACAAGTCACACACACACACGCACACACACACACACATGCGGCGAGTGAATGAAACAATAACAGCCCTGTATCGACACGCGCGTGTGACAGCCCTGGCGCGGGCCGAGTAAATATGAAAACTCCACGAGTTGTTTGTAAAAAATAAAATAATAAAACTCTGTGTTATTCGGATTTGGATTTATTTCGCACAATTGTCCTAATATTGCCAGACTTGTTTATGGTGTGTTGCCATGGTCCGCCAGCTCGGGAGTACTTGTTGTTGTATATTATGGCCAATGGAACTTACATTTTATTCGATAGTGCACAATAGACATACATACTTCGTATCTGATGTTACATCTCGCACACGGATGGCTGACATGTTTAACGTTATCTGAGTTAGATTGTACCCCCTCCCCCTCTCCATTACTTAACAATATACTCAGCAGTTCAAGAAGTTGTTCTTAATATCAATATCTTACTTTTGGACTGATATCATTTTTTTAAGAATCAGATAATTCTAGCTAAACCAGATGAAGTAATACATTCGAGTCCCGAATGATGACTATAACAAAATATATTCCAGGCAGCCACATATATATCTCGGCAATCGGCGGATTGTTCTCGAGATAGGTTTTACGGAGGCTTTTAGGTGATAGGATGGGCATGCAATCTGTCACTGTGGCCAATAAATTGTTTTACTGCCATTTTTACACCCAATGCCTGCTTTATTGCTGTCGATATTTTGATTTACGAGATTACGAGTCGTCGCGAGTCGACGTCGCGCCCGCCCGCACCGGCTACAGACTCTACTCTTGAACTTGCACTTGACATAGTACTGGAGCGAGAGAGGCTGGCAGTGCTTCGAGCGAGTGTCACACATCATAACATATAAGTATATCAATGAAGTAAATAGCATGTAGCTAGTGGCGTCTATTGCTGTAGCAAGCAGCTCGGCCGGCTCGGGCTGTTTATTCAAGCGAGCGCCACATACATACATTGTTGGATACTAGTCCAAACGTATCGATTTGCGAGTGCGATTAGATCGCTCGTATCGACTGACCTAATCGATGTAGGACGAGCACTGGCCCGAATACGAATCACGTTTAACAAAGGAACGATTTTATTATTTCAACTTTCTTTGCTCATTAATACTGTTAGGAATATTCAAAGTTGTTTTTATTAAAACTTGACTGACCCCCTGATGGCTACCGTGGGTAAACTAAATGTTAGCATTCTTCAAATAACTAGTCAGTTGTATGATACCTATTATAAAAACTAGTAATTACATAGATAGTATACGTTTTGAGACGCAAATTGTGTCGGTAGCCTGTTCATTAACGTGGTAAAATCAAATTCACTTCAAAAGATATCTTCTAAAGTCTAAAGTCTGCCCAAATCTAATGAATTTGGTAATTTTAGTTTGTTGATCAAATTATTGCTGATTCCAATTACAAGTTCTTTTGACAATCTCCAGCTATTAACGACAGGGACTATCTTAAATATATTTTTTTCAAACGAAAATTTGTCTGTTGGAAGATTATATCAACAGTTATATTGAAGGGGCTGGCAGTGGAAGGTCGCAGTGACCTCTAGACGCTGAAGGCTTGTAGAAAATATCGAGAGACTGCATTCAAATGTAAGTGGAGGGAGGTTGTTATCAATTACATTGGAACACAAGAGAATTGTTAACTCTGTTTTCAAAAACTACGTGAATGAACTGGTTCACTTATAAACTTTCCTCTAGCTATATTTCCATCGACCACGTTATCGTACACTTAGCATGTATTTCGGTGTGTTTTTGTTTTTTAACTGTATTTAACGATAGCAGGCAGCAGCAGGACAAACAAGGAAATATTAGTGATTTAGGACGCCGAGACACGGCAGGTGTCGTGTAGCTCCCGCCGCACCTGCAGTCGACGTGATAATTGCACTGCGTCTGCTGGTGGCTACTGACAAACTAACAGCAATGGATAAAAACGTTGTTTTAAATTAAATGTTTAATCAGTAGATGCTATTGTCACTTAAGGTTATCGGGTTTACCGGGGTTTTGGCTCGAAGAGCAGGAGTAGGAACGGGGTGGTTCTCTCTCGTTTTTAGTCGGGAAGAAGTTATTGGATGATTTTCCCTCTTAAAAAAGGTTATTGTGAAAAAAAATCACAAATAAAACTGATGAGAATAAACCGTTAAGAATAGTCGAGGTATGTACAGTGACGTACTTACTTAGATATACGTACGCGTATGTACATCCATTTGTAATTAGGGAGGGAACAGTGTGCCGACCGAGATCACGCTACGATTACGTATGTATAGAGAAAATATCGTTTTCCTCAAACGTATGTGATACCTTAGAATATTACATTATGATCCAGTTGGTCACGTATTGCGGAAACTAGGTCAAAATAACGGATTACGAACGTTGCGGGGACTTCCGCCTATGTTTTACAAATCTATTATTTAATATTTCCGAGTACGGTCCGATTGATTGTCTGCCGGTGACAGTTTACTAAATCAAATGTTACTTCATATTCAGTATTGAAACATCTCCAACTTTATTTCACGTAACTTTGTGTTCACCTGTGAACAGTTTACCTTAAGGAAATATCCTCGTGACCGTGTGTACACTGCTTTACAATACAACCCGACTATTGTAATATTTAGCTACAGTGGATTGCTTTAAACTGTGCCCTAACAAGATAATGCGTGCACCACAACTAACGCAATAAGCGGTCATCATCCATTCAATCATACCCAGCCGACCGAATACATGGCCTGGACCACGGACACGGAGTAAACATGACTGGAGTGTGCACTACCATCATTCATACATTAACTGATGAAACAACAACGAATAGGTTTGATGGGAATTAAATATTATAATTACTGTTTTTATAGGATAAGATAGCAAACAAGACATTAAACAGACTCTAAATTATGATCCTGGTGGTAATCAATCAGTACCGCCCATAGACCACGTGGGACGATATTGTTTCTGAATTTATAATTTGTAGCGCATAGTTTACGTGAAGCTCTTCATTTGTTGACTCCTCCTTGTCCCGTGTACGTGTGTGTATGTATTTGTTTGTGTGAATGTGTGTGTGTGTGTGTGTACAGAAATGAGACATTATGCGCGGGTAATTATTGGAGTAATTTCATCTGCGCGCGAGTGAGTGCCGACTGTTGACTGTCGACTGCCGGTAATTCCAACATGAATTGATATTAAATGAATTGTGAGCCATCAGCCGACTGAGTGCCTGTCGCTGATATATCATTGTTTGTGGTGCCATGTTTCATTATGTCTTTTGATCCCCAGCTGCCTGCTGTGTGTAGAGAGGTGTTTCATGTTTATAAGCGCGATTAAAGGCTGCTTGTTGAATTCATTATAATTTAATCTAAGTATCATGCATGGGTCACATATTAGATATGTAACGATTTCTTTAAATCAATACACTTTGTTCGTAAAAGAATAAAACTCCTTGTTCAGTGTGCTCAAAGACAGAATCAAATATCGGTGCCATACAGTTTTATGTTTCAATTTATCCGACTTTTATAACATCGTGAAATCATTACAATTGTTAAGACGTCGGGCTTAAGAAAATTATTCGAATAAAATATGATTATTGGATTCCAGCGCGCTTCGTAAATCTGCTGACTATTGCCGACCCAATAAACGATTTGAACTTGATTCCTTCTTTTAATACCTAGTTGAAAGCTCAACTCTGCAATCAAAACACTTTATATAAGTACCACTCAGCTTCCAATAAACGGGAGAAGTGTGAAATTATTTGAGAGTAAGTAAGAATTTCTAACTCAATTAACGTTGTAAGTAAGAGTGGGCGCTAGAGAAAGGGTCGTAAAATTATTTATCTTAACTTTTGTAGGATTCGGAGCAAGTGATTCAGCATTACATTGCATTGCAGTGAGAGTACAACACCTGTGTCCGCTGGCAGACACACTTTGTATTGTCCGTCCGTGAGCACGATTTAAAAAAACAACATTTAGTAATAAAAAGCGAAGACAAATCCTACATATTACGATGTTATTTATAAAGGCAACTTGTTTCAATGACAGAATCCTCCGAGCCAAGCTGAAAGGCACCTCTTGTACGAAATAGGTTGTACAAATTGAGTTCAGTGACCTGTTTAAGGCGACAGCGCGCTGAAGGTTGCCACGACACGACGCGACACGACACCGCGCTGCTTGATGTTTACATTTTGTACACATTATAAAGTTTTCGAAAAGTTCCATTTTATAATTTCTTGGTCTGTTGTCACTGTAGAAGCAGTCCTAGTCACTAGTCTGTGTACCTAGCCACACAGTCCCAGTGTCTCGCTGGCTCACATCGCGCCCACGTACATTTTCCTAACAAACTGTTTTTATCAATCCCTTCTGCTATACTTTTATCTTACACAGTTCGTTGTGCAATTCTATTTGGTGGAGCCTTCCTCAATGGCGGCCTATCTTTGCTTGTAAATGAATATTTTCTCTGGATACACGAGGATTCCTTTTACTTGTATCTTTTAAAAGATAAGGAAATTTTCAATCAATTCACAGTAAAATGTTTTGCGGCAGATTATCGTGGATGGATGCGTTGTATTCCCAATATTTTGATCGAATGATAAATTACGGAACGCGCACAAAATGTTGCTTTAGCTTCTTGTTGAACAACAATAACACAGACATATTTAAACAAAGTTATTGATGAGGCAGTGACATCAACAACACAACACACACTCAAAGCATTTCATTGTCACACAATCTTTGTTCTTATTAACATTTGTTTCCAATTAAAAGCTACTTTCCTAGTTAATCCAGTCGCGGAATGCTTACTATTTTCAATCTCGATACAATTATAACTGAGCAGTTGTTATTGTTACGTCATTATACTCCACTTCTCACTGGAGCATGATACTGGCGACTTGTTGTTTCTATGGAGACTGACTGATACGACGAAACTCAGGAAAATAACTCTTTTATAGCATACATGTCCAAAACGAACAGTCGGAGTGGTTCCCTTGACCTGCGGAGTGGACATTTAGGGCATGCCGGAGTGCCACGTGAACTCACGCAGAACTCACTGGACTAAAGTTCTGTTACTTAGTCGCTTAACGTTTTACTCAAGTTCAGAACAAACATACTTTCAAGTGTAACGTGTTTCAGAAACTGCAAACTTTGTGTATAAACTAATAAGACGTGTACCACAACCAGTTATGTATGAAGTCAACTTCCATGTAATGACATACTGTCCCGTGGTCCCTGTACAAGGTTAAGCAATATTTTCCAACTTATTCCTCGAACATTTCCGAAAAGGTTCCAACATTACGCCAGTCTTCAGGCAAAATTAACTCAAAAACTTGTTCGTTCATTGTAACCGTAAAAATTAAGTTTCTCGGTTTGGGTACGGTTAACTGCATCTAACTCGTTGCTACAATGCCGTCCTTTACCCGTGCTTACCCGAGACGGGGGCGCGGGGCGCGGGCGGGGCTCCAGTGACCCCCGGGGACTCCGGCGCCGGATTATACGCGCTAAACAACGGACGTAAGAATCCCGCACTGACCGTAAACGGCCCGGAGAGTTCGCAGCCGGCTGCTGACTGTGTACGCACGGTCGGAATGGGGCCATTTAAAATGTTTCACTGTTTCTGGAAATGTGTTCGTCCAATGTTGTTCTACAGCCTGCGGCCGTTACGTTGCTAGTTGACTATGCAGGATGTAAGCAGATTCTAAATTTTCCTCAAGAATTTAAAAACTTTATTGTTTAAAATATTTCTTTTTATTTTCCATTTTCTGTGTGAGTTGGTCCAGTAGTAGCCACTACGGCCACATATCGTGCCACGGTCGTGTAAGGCGTACCGCCACGAGATGTGCCCGTGTACAGCGAGCGACAAACATAATGCCGCCGGTTTATTCCCCGCTATTGACCACGTATCACTTTTATGTCCACTTACAGATCCACGGACAATCGGAGAATGCTCTCTCAAATAAAATATCTACGTTTTATATATTGTTGATGCTTTGCTGGAACTTACGCAGACCTTCGAAGGCTTAGGGCCGAGTTATAGCGTAGCTACATTGTACACACGAGGTTTTTTTGTTTCAGCAATTCAATTAAGATTGTAATATGAAGCATATTTAACTAAATATAGTGAGGTCACATTGTATGAGCAGCATGTCAACACATTGTCGCACAATGCCGCCAGAGGTCGCCACACCTCAACGAAAACGTTATCAAAAGGCTAAGCGGATGGTAACTCAGGATTCAGATTTTTCTTTCGGGCAAATATCCCACGCAAATACGTTACAAGTACGTTGATCATACAAAATACAGTTGATCCTTGAGAAATCCTTTTATGTTCGTGATAAAAAGGTCTGTACCTAAGTATAGACGAGAGCTCTCGACTACAAAGGAACTCTAGCACTTGTACTTTATACTAGCTGCTGCAGGGGAGCATAAATGTTAGCAACACACAGCGAGCTTCATTAAAATAATCCGATACTGTATTAGAGGGCAGAGCAGGACAACGCGCGGTGGCACGGAGTAAACACTGAGAGATTGCATCTTTGTAATCTGAAGTGTGATGTGTGTAATCTAGTGATAGACTCCCACACTTCGAGGGAACTGTAACAATAGCCGTCCCATACAACCTTCTGTTACCTCAACAACGTGGAATTGTTATTTTCCTTCAAGTTCACCTCTATTAGAAACACATATAAAACTACATTTTCTTGCTTCGACGAGTTCGATAAAAGTTATTGAACTATCGCAAATACAAGGTTTGCGAATTCAAATGTGGCAATAATGGAGTCTCGCGCAAACAATGTGTGCACAAAAACGTATTTATTGATATTTTCTATTGAAAAGCTTTTCAAAACTAATAATTTTGTATTTCAATTGAAAATGTATTCAAAAGCTGGCGTCGTTGTGAACGCGAGTATCTTGGTACTGTAGCGTTATCTGACTGTCTCGGATTGTGATGATAACAGGTAGCGGGACACTTACCCACGTAACACAACAAAACGTCCCGATATTCAATAAATACCCTTACACGCGCTCCCGTAATGTCGTGTAAACTTATTTTTTCCATTGAGGTAAGTGGCCAACACTCTCTACTCGAGAATGTGATCATATTTTATACAGTGAATTTGTTGAAGTAAATATCAAGCGATTAGGTAGTTACAGTAGCTACGTAGTGGGAGCACCGATATACATTTAAGTTAAGATGAATTCGCACGAGCGGGCATCGGCTGGCCGCCATAACTCGGTCCCGGCAGACCACAAACTCAAGTGATTTTAAGTTGTCGCGCCATTAATATTAGTGGGCGCCGTATCTCGCCGACACATAACACTAAACCTTTATCAGAGTACTACATAAACACGCGCGATAACCTCCGATGTTCTGACTTAGTTAATTTACTGTAATTGCTCCAACTATGGCCTCCTAGGGCTGTGCGGCAGCCGCGCCGACCCGCCATGTGTTGAGATTACTGCAACCAACCCTATTGACTACAAAATATAATAAATAGTTGCGTTCTTTGTTCAATACATTGGCAAGAAATAAATTATAGCTTGCCGTCATTCAGTCAATCCGGCTACTTGACTGCCGCCCACAAATCGGGAAAACAATAATACATATTACTCATTCATTCCGCCACTGAGGTAATATCATCTATATTTGGAGAGGGTAGAAATAGAAACAACAAAGAAAATGTTGTATTACAATACGAAACAATACGCGAGCGAGCAAACATTGATGCTTGATTGTATACATCATACGAGCAACATAGGCACGGTCTGTCGGTGGCACGAGTACACGAATACTTGCGGTAGCTACAGATTTATTAAAATCACAAGGTGCACACTTATTGTGTGCTGTGTAGGTCACACTGTGGCGCCCCCTGTCGGAGTGTGTCGGTCATTCTGTTGTCAACTTCCTGTGCTCAGTTGTCGGGCATACTTCCACTTTCATCTCCTCCACAAAGAAAGTTCAAAGGGTTTTCAAATAAATTCCCAGCTTCCAATTTAAAAAGCAATCTCGATGTTCGTTATAAAGTCAAAGTCTTTATCTTCAAAATAAGATTTCTCACTGATTCAATAGAATTCGGATTTCATGGAGGAAAACCGCATCAATCAGGAACTTTTACTTACTGAACAAAATACAAGAGAAATGTAGAATTTTAGGAAAACTGCTATAAAATAAAGTGTATTTTTCGTTCTCGTAAAACAATAAACAGGATAGAAGTTGAAACTGGACTTTACTGGGCAACGTGTAAGACGAAGGAATTCATCAATGAATGTGAAGGAAGCACGAACTCGGTCGAGTAGTGGCGCCGCGCGGCACTCGACTCGCGCGGAGTGCGCTCTGAAATAACTCAATATTCTTTAGTTTACAATTCTGCCGGCAACCCTGCGGCCCGCTTACGGGCCCCTAATGCCACATTACTTTTGTACGGAACCTTCTCTCGGTTCTCGGGGCGTTTTTGTCATGACGGACGGGTAATTCTGCGGCGAGTTCGGCCCGTTACGGCCGGCGGAGGTAACTTTATCTGGATTAAAATGTTCGGCCCTCCGATACACCAGCGCCGCCGCGCCACCGCGCCACTGCTGAGCATGTACTGAACCCGCTCCGACGGCACTTCTGCCCAAGGTCACGCCCGCTACGCCCCGATGTAATAGAAATAACAAATCGTTGTCTCTCAATATTCATGTAAATGTGATTTTATTTATTTAAACTAAAATAACCGCTCAGTTCTTCGGTCGTAAAAATATATTCTCTTTCCAATATTTCTGTTACAAATGATCAAATTAGTCCTGTCAATCATTTGTGAAAAACAAGATTTAATAAATTACAGTTCATTCATTTTCCAAATTCACTTTTCGTATTTTTCATAGAAGTGAATTACCAAGACTGTTGTGCTCATGAGCAGTAAGCAGTAGTGCTATATTGACAGCAGTAGTACGTGGCACATGTAGTTGCCAGTGGATGGCAGGCTGCCACTAAGCCGGCAACATTTCCTATACATGTGCCAAAGTTGCCGCCGGCCGCGCTCCCCCGGGACGCTGAAACCTTATTTAATCTGCTTGATCCACATTAAGTAATAATGAAGGTAGCCAGCGAACCGAAATCAAAACGATATTACCTACGTCGAACACCAGTTACGTCACTATGACTACGTTACAGGGAGCGCGGCAGGAAGGACTTCGCGGCCGTGGTATCATCTGACAAAGGTATGTTTGGGGTAATCACCCGCTACAAATACGAAAATAGTTTCTGTTATCAATACCTGAGAATAGATGTATTGGAGCGCGCCGGGTGTGTCCAGTACGTGGTGAGCATTGTGTGCCCGCGTTTGATTGTATTATTATTTGTTTCGTTGTCTTAGTGCGGGCTAATGTATCAATTATCTGGCCGCGGCTCCGTGCCGCACTCGCCTCACTCGCGCGCCGGTAATTGGATTCTCTAACGTCGTTCCGTTCGTATTGTGCTCGGCAAACATAACGTAATACATTATTATATCTTATCTCAGCCAATAACCTTGTAATTTACACTTCCTCATATGTCTAATGATAGCCAAAATATTCGAAAAGAATTTTCGTAGTTCTAAGAAAATATTTATACCTATTATAATTTTAATTGTATGAAGAAGATTAATATTAATTATGCAGCTTTACTATGTAGTTAAGATTGAGTAAACCCAGCATTCAGTGTAAGAAGTGCACCCATTAATATCTGACGTAGAGTGGAGACGAACGTGTCGCGGTGTGACGCCGCACGCGACACGTTACTGACTCAGTCGGAGTTCACAACGAGCGCCGTCGTCGACTAATTCATATTTGTTTGAGCCATTGACAGTTCTATACAAGCGTGGAGTTACGAGTCATATGCAATGTGGCACTTAAGCTGAAGTCCAATGCGTAAGTACTGCTTAGTACGAGTTTGTTTTACGTTTAACGAAATCGAAACGAGACCGCTGCGATTGGCCAGCCAAAACTCGTACTAAGCCCTCTGAACAGTCTCATAAACTTATTCCCTGAGTTGCTATTGGCTAGTGACAAGCTTCTCATGTTTTCTATTAAAACACACTAACATTATAATTATTTTCTAAGTAGGTCTTAGCTGCTTGGTGTTTGTAACTCGTTAAGCGGTGAAATAATTTAGCAAAATGTATGATAGTATTATAAAGTAGGAGCCGCGTGTGCGGCATCGCGTGAGATGCGCGCGGCGGCGGCGGCGGCGGCGGCCACAGGACGGTATCTCGCCTAAATACACATCTCCTCCATTATTTAATTAAAATAACACAGCAGTTAATTAAACCCTGCACCATGTTCTCTGCACACAGCTTAGCTAATTAACCCATATTTGCAGGGTGTGGCCTAGAGCACATACTCGCCTACCCGCCTCAATACCCCGGCAACATGCTAAACACCTGCATTAAAATTAAACGCGTCTCGTAAAGTACGCGGTTCTTGCGAGCGATGAATGCATTATTGCAGCGAGATTAGATTTCTGTCAGTACGTGTCATACCAAGTCATACAACGTTAGAAATAAAATAAATTATATAAATAAGTAGAGTACACTTGCGTAACACACTCTAGCTACGTCGGATCAGTTAAAGACAAAATTGTAATGAAATCTCAAAGTTAGCAGTTTTCATGAAAGTTGAGAGTGTTAACGCTAATACAGTTTCTCAGTCGCAACATAAAACCTTTATATAAATGTGGCCATTCAATCCCCCAGCCCACGCGCCCAGTTCAATGAAACAGACCTTTTTAAAATATACATTTACATAGAAATAACTTTCTCAATGTTCCAATGATCTTGATACAGACAGACACATTCAACAAACAGTCGCATTGAACCGTTCACTGCTCGGAGAACCCAGCGACATGTGAGCACATTACACCAGGCCGATAGCAGTGCCTACTAGAAGTCAGTTACCTACTGTGTGATTCAGATTTAAATTCTAAATTACTTTATACACACACATCGTATAAACAGTAAGTGATCCCACTTTTTGTCATTCCTCAATGTTTCCCATCCATTGAATCCCATAATCATCAATCGAAGCTCAATAATTGCTCCTTAATTTCCGTTACAACATATTACAAGTTAAATATTGTCCGGAATTATGTACAGTGGGTGAGTACGATTGAAAATTGCCATAGTCCGCAAATACGGCCGGTAATAATATGTTCATTAAACGGGATATAATTAAAATACGATGGAGTTTCGTGGCCATTAGTGGTCACATCTGCAGTATGCTGCGAAGAATTATGATATTTTGGTGACAATTATCTCTGCGGATACCCTTTTATGGAGCCCGGCTTCGAAGCGAGGAATGACGTCACTAGTGTATAGGTGAATGCATGCGGATATCTCCACAGACACTATCAACATGTACGAGTATGAAATAAAATAGAGTTGAATTAAGAATGTGTTGTTATGATTTTTAAATCCTTGTTCCCGGGACGATTTATATTACTAGTACCGGTACATCTGACGAACAACTTGACGTTTTCAAGCTGTGACATACGTACTCGTCTATACAACAACTAGACTTGGTAAGTCGGCACAGATTAGAGAGTTAGAGAGCTAATAAGCGTTGGTGGTTGATATATTGCGAGGCCCATACATTACAGCGCTTCGTGTACTTGGCGCGTTACTTACGTTTACTACGGCTGTGTATAATTTGACCTGAACAGTACTTATATGCGAGGGATTTTATGTCATTTACTGTTATTATGAACCTTCAAATTAGTATTTAAGTGATTATATTTTAACCCATTTTGCTGTTAATTCTATTCTATTGGATTCAACCAAGACACATATTCATTCCAATCCAATACCATAACATCCCAGAGTAAGCACGTCACCAGAGTGACAGCCACAGTCGTGCACAAATACAGATTACTGAGTAATTAGCCAGGCGGCGCAGCGCGGCGAAGTAATACACGCCGGATCTTTATACCGATATCCTTCTAAGGAAGGAGGCTCTACTCACACAAGAGGTACCTACAAGCTACAAGACGTACCTCACATTCTGAACTAATGTAATACGAGTGGCAGTCCAATACTTCATCATTTCACTGTTACCTTTATATAAGTGCTATACTTATGTATTCATCAAAACTAACAATTTTCAAGACGGTCAACCAATGAGTCAAAAAATTTTGTTAATATAATTATTCATTAAAAAATTTAATGTAACATGATATTAAACATTACCGAGTATAAAAATGCATGATAATTAATGACAATAAGTTAATGAATCTATTTGTGTTGGTTAATTAGTTTAATTGTATCTGGCTTCGTCTGCGAATGAGTTGGCGTGCGCCGCATTTGACTGTTGTCTGCCTGGTACCTGGACTGTAGTGTCTGTAACCCTCGGATGACACTTGTCATTGCAGACCTGAACTCTCTCACTTAGTACACACATACAGTAATGTTATTTAAAATTGTATATTTAAATGAAAACAATCACCCGAGGGCTAGCACTTATATCCAGGCCGTGACTTAATTTGTTTATCACAATCGGACTCACTAATTGAAACACATGAAAGCAATTTCAGTAAAAACAGTATTTTTTCGGATTATCTAATTTCAATTGCAAATGTATTTGAAAATTAAAAATGGACGTGTGATGTTATTTCGTGCGAATAAATCCACGTTGAATAAATACAAAGGGTTTGAGGTCCGCGCGCCATACAAGCCGCTCCACGTGGACTGACAACGTTTGTTGTTTTTTCATTTTAATCTGATTTATATTTCGTGTCCACAATCTTACAAAGCTGGGAAATATTTCAAATGGAGTTGTGGTTATTTCATCGGAACACCAAAACATTATTTAGAACTTACGTAAGTGTAACTAACGAGTACAAAATTGACGACTGTATCGTTATAGGTACTTAAAATATCGTTATAAATGAAATGCCCTCGCTGCAGTTATAATAACTATATTTCTCTATAATTGGCATCTGCAAATTGTTGATGTGAGTAACAAGGATGTAAGCTAGTGTTCACACACTAAGTAATACTGAGTAGTAGTGAGTACGAGCAGTGCTCAGTCGCGCCTCGTCGACAAGCTGCTAATGAGCGGTACAATCGCACCCCGGCACTAATCATTGAACACCCTGTACAGGTACACTGTACACGGCACAGTAATGCAACTCCTGACAGCCAGTCATACTACACACACACACACACACACACACATATACACACTACACTATGGTCTGATGTTTGGAATGAAAGTGATGTTTTTGTAATACTTTAAAAAGTTATGTCCATACAAGATTTTTTTGTCAGGCCGCGTCGCGTAAACTGTTTAGGGTTATGAAGCCCGGTGTGACTTGAAACTAGTACTTTGTACTCAAAAGCTCTATTACTGTACTTTGGTTTAAGATTAATGAATTATAAAACATTTTGTTCTTGTTCCGACATGGACAGCTGTTGTCCTATACTCTGTGGCGGGTGATGCAATTCCCCGAGTCGCTGGGAAGTCGTTGTTTACCGTCAGTTATTGGAAATATTATTGTTAATGTCACTTCGTAGTGTGAAGTTTGTTTTTCATTTGATTTTCTTTGTTTTGTAGCAGAAACACTCACGTTGTTGTTATACTCGAGCAGTTCGTTACACTCGCATAACGCGCGGGTATAAATAAAATTGTCGTCGATGCACAAGTGATACTGAAGGTGAATTAAAAAAAAATACTGTCATTATTACTTTGACATTCATTTGACTATTCTATTCTCTTGACTTTCTGCCTACCCCTTCGGGAATTAAAAGCGTGACGATATGTATGTATGTATGTATTCTCTTGACTTTACACTCCAATATAATAACAGTCTATGAAATGTGCAGTGGCCACACTGGCCCCTAATCCCCCATCCATCTACACGGACATAGAAGCACGTACAATGTCCGACATAACATGTACACATACAACAGCGGTAGAAAACATTTGTGATTCATTACAGCAGTGATTGGATTGGATACGATTGCTATGGCTTCCCGTAAGGCCCACTATCATTTTATTCCTACGGCTTCAGCGGAATATTTCTTTCATCAAATCCAAATTCCGTCTCGCTCTCTCTCTCGCGGACGAAAAGAAAAAAAACAATCGGATTTAGAAATGGATAATTTGATTTGTATCTATTTCGAATGTAGATGTGGTATAATGAAGCCTAATGAATGTGACCGGGTCAGCGGTTTATTGTATTTTATAATGATCCGACTACTTGATGACATGTTCCCGGCGGAGGAACGTGCCGCGGCTTTACCGTAACCATGCGATGTGATAATCTTGTTAAATTGACGGCGCCTTCGTTATATCATGTACGTACTCTCACAGCTACGAGATACATACATTTGGTTTCCTTTTTAATACTTGCATGTATTCATTTTGGTAAAAAAATACTCTTGGTGTTTTATAGCAGTTTTAGCGCACATAGCTAATGCTAGCGTAGGATAGCTGGTGGAGAGTTAGTGTACTGGACCAGTATCTCTCTGTGAAGCTGATCCCATGCGGTATATCCAAGCAGTCCGCTGTGTGACACCACCCGGTGTCGACTCAGTACGTATTGAAATAATGCATCCACCACATATATAAGTAGTGCAGTGAGGTATTGTTATTGATTAATTTCTCTGTTTGAAGGCTATGGGTGCACTGGTCCCTAATGAGGAAATAATAACTTGATTTCAATATTCTTGCTGACCACTAAGTCGAGTTCATAAATAAAGTTTTTTATTAAAATGTTGTACACGTTGGAGAACATGAGAATTATAAAACTCGAAATATCCTAATAGAGATTTGGAAAAAAAGCACATACAAAAAATAATTCTTTTATAAATTAAGACTTGTGTTACATTTTCTACTATTTAGACTTTAGCTTTTACAAAATTGTATTTTTTCTGTAAAAAGACATTAATTAAGCAAAATATTCGAGCGGCCGCCGACAAGTTATCATAGTCCAGCATAAAGCAGCTCCGGCGCCGCAATAAAGCCGCGAGATACCGTCAGCCGAGATTAAGTCATTCAAAAATGTTACGGTCACTGCGAATGCAAATGGCGACATCTCTCGGCGACGGTTATTAAGTGCCAACATTAATTTATTCCGTCTCGTTCATCTTAATTAAACTCTTGCACTTTTACACCCAGGGTCGAGAGCGGTTAGCGACGGCTTTTTTGTCTCATACTGGAAATGTGGCTACTGTCTAGCCTAGACTAAAGCAGAAAAATCACAGTCCTAAGTAGATGAACAAAGGCATTGCCAAAAATAACAAGATTAAATCGCCAAAACAATGGATAAAACATATTTCATTCCTACTAAGAAGCATCATTAAAATATTTTAATTTCTCCGCATAAGAGTGATTTTTTAAGCACGGGCTTTATATTTATGCCACTTCCAGTCTACAATAAAGATAATTATGCAGAAAACTGTAGCAGTCTACGAACGACCTACGTAGCCGCGTAGCAGCTACGCCGCGGCGCCACATCGCTACGCTGCTACGAGGCTACGGCACTGTTTGCATTGTTGATGATATTCAAATGGGTGTTTGCGCTAATAGTTTTATTATAGGCTACTGGTTTGTTGAGAAAGATGCTAATCTACAAGTGTGATTCATTTCTCGGTTTCATTGAAATACTCAACAAATACAGATATTTAAATCATAAAGATTAAAGGAACTAATCTCTGTTAATTGACAATGTATTTAGTCACAAACAATGTACACAATATAAAATACCCCAAATTAAGAGCTTGTAGTGAAGACATTTTATTGTTTTCATTTGTAAGTTTCGCAAAGCTTAGCGACGCAGACATGCACAAACTTACGGCATTTAATTAAGAAGCCGCAATAAAAGGCGCACGCATTTAAACAAAGAAACGAGTAAATAACCCAGACACTAACGAAATAACGAAACGAGCTGCGAAAAAATAACGAAGTTTTCTCAAATACTCCGAACGTTTATTTATTAGGCGTCGCGTTGTCGTTGCAAGAGTGCACATTAGCCGCTTCGTTAGAGAAAGAATATTCCGCGGCCCACACCGGCGCTTGATTTAATTTCATGTCCAATAAAACCGAGGTCTTTGAGGGGAGGTCTGGGAGGCACCCGGCACTCGCAGGCTAATCTCATTTGAACCGAGTCGCTCTGTACGCGCACCGATTTTGTTAAGAGAAACTGCTTTTATTACAGGAATCAGTAAAGCAACGTACGTGAGACTACTTGCGCTTTACGACTTATAGTAAAGCATTACACGTTTTACTACGACTTATGTGAATGTGCTCCCTTGATGGGGTTCGTGACAGGAACCATAGAGCTTTGCTGTTTCCTGGACAAATGAAGCTAAGGATTGTAATAAAACAAATAGTTACTACATAGCTATATACAATTTGTACAATAGAAAAGAAGGCCGTGATACGAGTAACGTACAAATACCGTACAAGTGTGCAAGTCACCATTTGTTGCGATTGATTTTCTCAAAAAAATTTAATAAAAATATTCGTTAGTAAATTTAGTAATGTTGTTACAAAATGTGTTTCTCTGCAATCAAGCGCTAATCCATATACAGCTACAGTAAATACAAACCGTACTGCAACACATTTCAAAAGCACGCCAATCGCTACGTCACTCACGTAGCATATCGCTACGGGCGTAGCGCCTACGGCGTAGCACAACCACGTTCAACACTCATAATAATTTATTTTACAGTAGGTAATAATAATTTATGGGACGTTTAACAGTGATAATAATTTATTTGCGACATATTCAGCGGTGATAACGGAAAAGAAACGGGTATCAGAGGCCGTCAAACTGATTGATTGAATCGTTTTCTTGGGCTCCCAGCACTGATAGCGCCCGGGACGTACGAACCGGAGGATATTACTAGTATTTGTTAAGGTTTTACTCAAAAATATGTTAGCAGTTGTAGGTTATTGTTAGAGTACATAGGCACTACTTGAATAACACGCAAAATGTAGTTGATTTACAAAACAGGTTTATTTTGTTCTTTGAAAAAAGTTTATCGCTATTGTTAAAACGATTTCCCCACAATTGACGAGGAGTTTCCTCAAAGTACAACTGAGAACTTCTGACCTGAAACTTGGAATTTAAATCAAAGAAATCAACAAAGCAAACACGGTGAGAGTAAAGAAATCTTCCACACATCTCTCATCTCGAACTTAGTACTTTACTTTAGTTGAGGTTATTTAAAATAACTCGTAGAGCTTCAACTGTTCGCAGCTTCTCCATCTACAATTGTTTCCTGAAAACTTGTCTGTTTGACGCGGCCCGACTTACAATGTACCTGCTAATTTAGATTCTTAAGAACTAAGTCTGGGTTTATTTTTATGAAATTAATTAGCATTTAGAAATATGGTTTAAAGACTTAAATTTCTAATTACCAGTTCTCATCCACATATATTCGTAGGTCTCAGTGACCCGCAGGCCATGTCCCGTGCCCCCCCCCGCCCGCAGCCTGCCCCGCCTCCCCCTCGGGCGCCCGCTGCAATGACTGCTATATTTCACCGCGCGCCTCGCGGCCAGATAGATCGACACACCTGACGAACGATCACTCGCGCGTTTTTAAAGAAACCCTTGTTGAACTTACATTTAGACAAACATTCGTCAGCCTGGCACTGCTCGAGGTCATTGTACCGTAATATACAGCACTCATGTCACACTAGTAATACGATGTTTGTTAATACAGTCGATCACCGACATGTGGTTAATTACTGACATTGAACTGAACTTTAAATTGGCCTGTGTATCGATTTTAATGATATTTATTAGTATAACAAATAAGATTTTACTGTTTCTTTCCACTGGTATACGACTGAATGGAATTTTCTTGTGACGTGTGTGTACACTAAAATAACGTTCAATGTACGCAATTTCTAGTGAAACTTTTTAATGGATTGATAGCTTTACAATAAGAAATAAATAATGGTACACCAATAACGAACCTTAACTATCAATCAATGTGAGACCATAGACAACAGTCTAGTTCTACATTTATTTTACTTTATAATGGATTCCGATACAAGTAGCCACCGACCATTGCTAGCGCACAAATAATTGATTCAAATTCATTTATTTTTATGGAAAGCAATACGAAACTCATGACAATGATGATAAAATAACCATTTATTGTCTGTTCGAAACTTGATCATGACATTAACATACAAATTCACTCGTATTGAATAGCACAACAGAACGAGCGCGGCATAGTAATGTACCATCCATTGTTTGGGGGACGGCACAGAGTCCGCGTAATTGGCGCCAATATACGAGATTGTTCCCGAGTAATTTAATTATTTGTTTTGGAAGTGGGACGAGGTTCGTTCCCGCGCCGAGCCGCGCCGCGCCGCGTGCTGCGCTCCCTGGTACACGGATTCGTTTCGTTATTACTTGATACGGAGACACTCGGGCTAACGAACATTTGCTCGGCCTTTCCTTTCATTGTACTCAACCTGACATGTATCACCATTTGTTACGAACAGACGTGGATTCAGTTTTCATATCAGTGTGAATTAGTGACGCAATGTTACTACATTTTCAAACTGCGAGTCCAATCCTCAATGGCTGTGCCCACGGGAAGAATAACGACGCACACATTTCGTACAAATGTGTGTGTGTGGTGGGCAGGGGGGGGGGTGAGACAGAGACTAATGTGTGACGATTACTTAGGACGCCACCACGCCCCTTTCTAACAGAGTAATAGTTTTTAAAGGGGAAGTGAAAGTGGCCGGACTTAAGCTTTAAGAAGATTTGTTAAAAACATTTAAAAAATAAAGCTTTATTTTTTACGAAGTACATACTGCTTGTGTGGGAACTGTAAGTATCATCTATGGACAATCAAAATAAAGAGAAATACAATTTGAACCTGTTCATACACAGAACCTACAATAATATGTACATACGTCAAGTTATTTACATTTTCTTCATGTGGGAATTGCAACTTTCGCTATGACGTGTTTGATGTTCAGTTAGCAAGCAAGTAACTTTGTCCCGAGCGTTTTGTGTAATGCAGTATGAGTACATGAATTATTACATATTTATTTATTTTATTAATAGTATATTTTGTTTCAAACATCATAATATCCGTTTTAATATTTTTAACATTCAACATAATATTTTGGAGTTGTGAATAAATAACTTTGAATTAAGATAAACGTAACTTTATTTTGGAGTTGAAATGTGGTCCGGATGTGTGTGTGACATGTCTGAAGCTAAGCCACAAACTGCGGCCGAGTGTGTGTTGGCAATAGTCGCGCCGCGCGGTACGATGCACGCTGCCCTCAATTGAATTAGCTCCGTCCACCTCGGCTTACTTCTGCTGCCCTGGTACTTGGATTTATATCGTCTAACAGTTTACGTTTAATAACAGATTGACGATCAAAAGTATCAGTGTAAGTAAACTCTGCGTTTATATTTCCTTCTCTTTAATTTTAAACCTTTCCCATCTAAACTGAGTTTTGTTATTGTATCTGGTAAACATTTGATATATTTATATTCTATTTTATTTTAATATTGTAATTTTTACTTATTTGTGTATAGTATTTGAATGGACTAAACATTTGATATATTTAAATGGACATTGAAATTAATATTATTTTTTACCATTTATGTATAGTATTTTATATGGCCTTTTATAAAATAAACGAAAATGGACAATGAAATTATTATTATTTTTTACCAATCCATAGCAATTAGAATAGTGTATAAAGTAAGAATTACGATTTGTCACGTTATTTACTTGAGAGTACAAACCTCGGCCATAGATCACCTCGCACCGGCAGTAGCTACGGTGTGTCTGTGCGGAGCTAATCAAGCGAGGCGCGGCCAGATAACGCCAGACCCCAGCCACGACCTGCGTCACACTCTCACGTACTCTCGTGTTTTTGTTTTACTTTACTCTCCTCCGACTCCGCCACTCCGCCACCGCTCCACCCGCTAAACGACGCACTCCAAAAGTAATTAAAATAAAATCAACTGTTTTTACGTACTGATGTTAAATTGAATATTGTGGACCCTGTGTACCCTATGTTGAATATATTTAACTATTCTAATTTTTACGTAAAACAACGAACGAGTAAATCTATATTAATGCCTGGTGTAACTATAGGGAGTAATGATAATCTTAGTATTACATAATATTATCAAATATCTACTTATTACGTTTCAAACTTCAGTTCAACAAAGTACTGTTTGCTATGTTGAGTTATGGGCTCTGATCGAGGTCGAAACTAATCGAGCATACCCGTAAATTAGTCAGATAAATGTTCACCTTCTTATATTTTTTTTGAAAAACTATAATTTTATAATGACTAAACATTGACAGTGGGTACAAGTAGCTCAGTAGAGCTCTGCTGCACAGATGTTTCCTACCGACCGAAGTGACGCAAGGATGAGTACCGCTATACTTGGACATCGGCGGACGGTTGCTTGTTACATCAGGTATTTGAAATACAGACAGAATCCGAATATTGATTCTTCATAAACGGAATAAATGAACAATAATTAGGTAAGTACACAGAGCTGGAGTATATACCGCACCTTCGGTCATAACTCAAGTATGTCTCGCGGCGGCGCCGTTACCATCCGTGGAGCAACTGCAGGCAGTGGTAATGGAGCATTACGTGCTAATGATTGCCCTCGCAGTCAGAGCGGAGCGAGGGGGGCGGCGGGGGGGGGGGTGCTGCTGTTTCCTTAGGTAACCACAGTTTATGATAAGATCCGGCACGTTCCAAACAAAATTAATTAAAAACCTGCACCTATCAAGTTTTCCAATATTCGTCAAAATTATTTGCTCAATACAAACAAAGGGTGCAACTTTTGTAATCAAATGAAACTTTTGTAATTAATATCTTCGAATCTGCGGACCGTCTTAAGATATAATTGTTGGAATGTTCGTCTGGTCGGTGAAGTGAAAGAACTCGGATCTTTTTGCTGGAGGTGGTGATCGCTTTAAAGGGATCGGGGTCAGCGCGAGACTACAGTAAAGTATAAACAATATTGTTTGTGGCTGCGGCGGTTTGTGTTTATTACGCAGATATATTCACACAAAGGAGACAACACAAAAACAATTTGTATTACGTGAACAAAAATGTAATACTGGGCGCGACCGGCGACCGGCGACCGTCCTAACTACGTTTGTGCTCGCGTGCGTACTTATATATGAGGTAAAACCTCGGCCCTTTTTTGTCTTGTCACTGCCAAAATATGTAAATAGTGTTAAAATGTTTCAGCTCAGCGCCCTCACACAGGGGACGTTTTGTTTTGTTTGCATCGCAAATTATTCCAAGGCGAGCGATAGAGCGCGCTGCTACTCGCAACTTTCACTAATCTGTGATATCCTATGTCACCAAATGATTTATGTAAACATCATCCTATTGCAGAAAATGACTGGAGTATAAATGTGTTAAAACATTAACGTCTGTAAATGTACGAATGTTGTGTAACCTGAGGTGAGTAAATGTTTATATCGTGGGTGTATATAAACCGATGTCACACGAGTCCCCGGAAGGGTGTATAAGGAAGGTGGCCGCGTTGATTTCTTTCAAATATCCCGAACTGACCGCTGAATGTGTGTGTGTGTGTGTGTGTGTGTGTGTGTGTGTGTGTGTGTGTGTGTGTGTGTGTGTGTGTGTGTGTGTGTGTGAGTGTGTGTGTGTGTGTGTGTGTACACATTCCACAGCCATGTCGCAGCTTTAATACAATTTCTCTTCATAGGGTACTTGTATCAGGTAAACTACTTAGGCAGGATTGCCATTACCCGGGTTAATTCCCGTCTAATTGTTACTTCTTGCACCAATTTGGAGCTATAATTTGTTTATCAATATAAATGCATTAGAAATTATTATATACACTTTACAAAATGACGTGTATTTGTTATGATATTGGAAACAAGTTGAAGAACATTGAACAACAGGGAGCCGCAACGTGATCACAAAGCATCGCCACTCGATACTCACTCAACATTGTAGGATCGCATGTAATTGTTCATGATTCCCCCGCGGCGCGGCGCCACATTATCTGCAAGTAAATATTACATTACCACAGACAAAAGCAGATCTCGAGACGTTCGTTGTTTAACTTTGATATTTTAAACGATTGTTTTGTTGAGAAGTTGGTCTGTCGGGCGCGCGACAGCCGGCGCCCGGCGGCAGCACTAGTTGATGATCACGGGCTGGGACGCGACTTGTGACGCTGGTTCAGCACTTCTTGTAGCGCCATTTTTTATGTTCTTCTCCGTGTTTATAAGTTACGTTTTTATCTTTGTTCGTACACATTCCACGTATTTATTTAAGCTATTTAAGCCGTTGGTTGCTCCAGTCTCCAACACATCGATTCCTCTACTGTAGCAGGTCTACTCGTATCGCCGAGTTATCGACTGTCCTGCGCTCGATTGCAGCGCTGCGAGGCATGAGCCGGACAATTACACCCGTACTCTTATATCTTACCCAATTACTCCTAGGACATTTTTACTGTTGTTAAAGGACGTTTTTAGCAATAATACTTAAAAACTAACTCTGGAAAGCTGGAGATTCAGTTTCATAATATTAATAAATTATTTAACACAAACATAGGGATATAGATAATAAAAAAACTATAGTTATCTCCATTGAAAATATTTAATAAAACGAAAAGCAAGAAGTTTAAACAGAAACATACAACACATTAACAGTAAGCTGTAGCTTTCAGCGAAACGATCTCGGATCGGAATGGCTGTCCCAGTAAAGGCTAGTCGCCGGTATAAAATGAAAATCACACGAACGAGACGACGGCGCGACGATACCAAACATCGGTTAGCGTTAAACGATAATAAGATAGCATTCACTGGCCGGTGGCCACGCGCACAAACAGAAGTTGCAACAACTGCACGCGTGACGTCCGCTGCACTCGATGCACTCGACTGTTGTTTCGATAGTTACAGGTGCATAAACAGAATGACGAAATGTTTCAGTCTGCTCTCAGCTGCATATTACTATACGAGGCATACGTACACACACATAGATTTATTATACCATCGGATCATAAAAATGTGATTGCCAGAGGTTTAAGACCTCATGCTCCTCATTCATTAGGGTGCGGGTTCGAAACCTACCAATGTGAGTATATCCGAGTTATATGTCTGTCTGTAAGATTATTTAGACACCACTGACAAACAGCTAATTAAAACATCGTGAGGAAACCTGGGCTTATAATTTCTGATTATAAAAAAATCGCCAATCCGTATTGAGTAAGCGTGGCGATTAATGCTCAAACCTTCTCCGTGCGAGAAGAGGCCTTGTCAGCAGTGGCCACTAATATGATGATGATATGATGTGATACTACCATTATGTGGTCATTAGTCTATCATCATTATCAGTCCATTGGCTTCTACAGCCTGAACTGAACCGGAGAGGAGACCACGCCACGCTGAGTTTCATTAAATAGAGAAATACATTTTTCCACGACACCTTCAGTAAAAATATATTCTGCATATAAATGAAACAAAACGCGGTTTGATATATCCCCACGTGTGTTAAGTGAGAGGATGAAATAATAACTCATTTGTCAGGAGCAGATGAGGCGGCGGCGGCGGCGAGGAAATCGCTCCGAGCAGTAAATGTACAACCTTTTTCACGAGTTACTCTTTCCACAGTTACATTGAAAATGTATATTGTGAGTGATCCATGATTAAAGAAAATTCCAAATTATATTCAATTCACGTTTGAAAAGGTTACTCTTGTGTGTGTCGTAAATGAACGAATTCTTTGATTATTAATATGGTATTCTGAAATAACGTAATAATGAAACTCATTTCTTTATGTGAGCGAGGAGATATTTGAATATAATCTGTCCCAATTAGGCGGTGTGTCCACGGGACGGCGCGCCGTGCTCGCTCCGGCTCCGTCCCGCATTGCGACACTCGCTTTATTGTCCGGCTCCGGCGCTCGCACCGCTGGCGGGGTCGGCAGAACTATCTTACATCGTAACACAGACCAACATTCACACTTGTAGCAAACTGCCATGGAGGCTATCCAACACACAGAGAGTGCTCACTTTATGATAAGATATTCTAGATTAAAATAATGACTGCTTCGTTGGTGAAGTGATAGCAAATGCCACTCACGATGTAAAGGTCAGGTTTCGAATTCCGGGTCAGTTATATGTATTGTGTGATTATTAATTTGTTTATCCACAGTAACAGCAGCGAAGTCTCTGACTGTATGCGATATAAGACAATGTGCCTTCCCCCTTACATTACATAGGACTTGGAACTTAAATACTGAACATTGGGTGTTTACAGTTAACATGCCTTGCATTATTTGTAGTAAGAAGTGTGGAGAAGCCACAGGTAGCCCACACTGCAGACGTTAGCCCGCGACTAGGACCTGCCGAGTCTATGGACAGGACTATAATCATTTCATTGGGTTGATTCCTGCTCCTGATTCAAGCTCGACTCGTTCGTTTTTATGTTAGCGCCGATAATGCGCCGCCTGCCGACTCCATTGTTCTGCCTCATTCGTAGATGTTGGCTGTTTATTGTTTCGTCCCATTACAGGTTTCAATGCTTGTATTATGTAAGTCTCGCTCTAAAATGACTATCGCTGTCCCACTTACATAATACGCTACAACTTATATTTACTACTGCTGGTAATTACTACCACAGGAGTTCATATCACATTATAGCGCTCTTCGAACTGTGAATGTAAAACATATTTAAGACAATGACTAGTAAAATGCATAAAATTACACCTGGGCACCGACCTTACAACACTGGAATTAATTCATTAGGGTGAGGGTACACAGCCGCACAACGATCACATCAAGCAAAGAATGTGAGATTGGGGAGCGCAGCATTAGCTGCACTGGCTGTAATAGGTTTGCAATCAAACACCCCCCCCCCGCACTCACCACTCGCCCCTCGGCGGCTGCCATCAATCAGGCTGGCACTCTGCCGGCCCCCGCACCAGCTACACAGCGCACAGGTACTTACTATATTTTTAATCAGTTTACTTTACAGATTGTAATGTATGAGCTTCATGATGGATGCACATACAAACATTGCTACAAACAAACAAGCTTCCATTATTTCAGCATTTTACTCATTACATATCGTTGGGGTCATATTTATATACAAATATGTGGGACAAGGCATTACCGAGCGCAACAAATAAAAAAATACGTAAAGTTTATATAATGTTCGTGATTCACACAACATGGATTAATAACAAGGGTTAACAAATATTTGTTAACAGTTCAAGTTCAACCCGGATAGGTACTGCGTGTGTGTGTGTGTGTGTGTGTGTGTTGACCATCAATCAAAGAGGTTGACGAGTGAAGATCAAGGTCAGCGCGTGGTACCCGGGGCCGGCGGCTGGGCGGCTGTGGTAACAACACCTTTTGGGGACTGAAAGCGAAATTAAAAACGTTACTTTTCAATTTGTTAATACACTTAAATCACTTTGCTGTATAACAAAGACATATTCTACTGAACACAATATAAATAGATGTATACAATTGCTCGATACTTGTTTGGGAAGGTGTCTCCTCCCATCCTCCACACCTGTGTCATACCCGCCTCGTGTAATGGAAGTCAATTGAGTAACAATCGAAGCTGTCAATGTGAGCAATTACACGCAACTGCGGCGGCCACATGAGACGGAGCGGCGGCTAATGTCGCCGGTATTAATAACAGCCGCCACCGGACCGCCGCCGGACCGCCGCCGGACCGGACCGTCGACCGACTCACACTCGCCACGCTTACGGTATTATTGGAATATCAAACGACTAGTCTTATAGTTCCTATTTTTATTATATACTGGTCATTAGCATCGCAGCTTCTAATTCGAAGACAACCGTCTACAATTTAATGGTAGAATATAAGATTACATCGGTTAGATAAGAAGGTAACAAGGGCCTTCACAGACGAGGAACTTTTTTCCGACTGCACTGCATTAACTCAACTCCTTGTGTAGTTTATAAGAACTCTATTCTCGCTGCTCTATGTCTCAAGATTTCAGTAGATCTTTTAAACAATCATTGAGAGATCATTATCTACACAAGACGAAAGTAATAATACATACTTAGACTACACAATCGGTAGTTTAGAAATATTAGTGGAATCGATCCAACCTAACAAAGATATTTCCCAAACAAGGTAATGTGTCGCGAGCCCGGCTCACCTCGCCACGGTGCGAGCTCGTCTAGACCGTGCGTGCCATCATCTGTGGCGTGTGGTTCATTGTGTGACGTCATCACATCGGTAGCTAGGCGACACGTTACCGCCGAGTGTTACCGTTCGCTCCTCGTACTACATCGGAGTCACTACGCAGCGGTTGCTACTGCTCAGTGTAGACGCTGCTTTATCGGTTCATAGCTTTACAACATTTGTCGTTGCTTCAGACGCATATATTTTTAATAAATAAACAACTTGGAGAACAGAAAATATCTCACCTGTTACAATAACATTAAACGCGCATAATGTCTACATTACTTAACAGAATGAAACCATAAAACGTGTAAAATAATAAAATCGCCATCAGTACAGAGTTGTAATGTAGTTAGTGCTGTACCGTACCGTACTGTACTGTACCGTACTGTACTTACCTGAGAGAGTTAAAAATTAACGTCGGAATTATGGATGCCAGTTAAAATTTTACTTAATACTTACTTTGCTTAAGAGTCTCAGGCTGTTTCACACCTCAACAACAATTTCCGTAATAAGTTAACTTTTAACAAAATATATAAAGTACAATCACTGACTTCATGTTTGTTTGTAAACATTGCGAATTGCGACTGTTATGGAAAGCCAACTTTTTGTACATTATAGCTAGGTACGTTTACTTCAAGGTACGAGACAATTTATTAAACATAAAAAATTAAATACACAATATTTTGTTAATATATTTTTAAGTTTGTGTCAATGAGTATACGCGTATATAGCGGGTGGCCTTCAACTCAGCCGGCGTGCAGTCAGCAGACTACTTGCGTAGCGCTCGAAGTTTACGACGCTAATGTTCCCAACGATTCCTTAGTAAATTATTGTGGGAACATAAAAAGGCACTGAGCTAGTCACAGCACATTATGCAGCGCTACACAGTACACAACTTTATCCACGAAACACAAATGTAATAATCGTTCTACAACAACACACTACGCACGGTGCCCCGCACACTACTCGACGGGCAAGGCTTGGCCGAGGACACACAATGCGACACAAGTATACATTATACTCCATAATTACGGGTACTATTGTAGTAGCTATAAATTAAATGCATAATTAGTAAGAATCGAATGCCCTGTTAAAACCTAGAGTGCTCTCGAGAACAGCGGATTGTTCTACTTTGTGGACATCTAACATTTTGACTGAAGGAGGAACCATAAATAGCCGTGAAACTGGTTCCGCGATGGAGTTCCTGAGTATCTGTACACTAGTCGCAGACACGACGGACAGACACACAAACATAAACATTTACATATTACTTAATTGACATTAGTATTTACGTTAATTGTACATTTGCCAACTTTAAGCACCAGATGAAGTTGGAACAGAATATCATATTGTTGACTGTAGGGCTTCATAATGATGATCATCAAGACTGGGCTAAAGATGGGATAAATAACGTTTGTATCTCTGCCACATCTCCTTGCAGTTTGACAGGTTTTGCACTTGAATCATTAGAAATAATTTCTATGAACTTACGTCTTTGCTTTAGTCTCTACTAAAGCTTGTATTCGAAGGCAGAGCGATGCTACTGCGAGCTGTCTACTGGCGGTCAAGTAGCTCGCCGCCGCCATACAATACCGAGCTCGATACAACAGTACACCAGCACGCCGCCACTGTCCGCCTGTGTCGCGCTGTGTCCGGGTGTCTGTACCGTGTGCCGTAACGGTGTTATTGTCACGTTGACGGATTATTGCTTTCTGCTTTTAATTGTTCACTTTCGACGGAGGAAGACGACGCAACGACGCGACGCTCGCAAACGATAGAAGGGCGCGCGAACGGCCCCACACAACACAATACAAATATAATGAAATAAATCGCACAGAGCCAGAGCCGGTCATTTATTACGTGATATTTGCAAACCGCTCGCAGGTACAGTCGCGTACTCGACCACACAAAATAATAATAACGCAAAATCTCAATTAATTTGAACAGCGCGGTTATTAATTGTGTGGCTTTGTGTTCACTTATAATTGTCGTTCTGTTTCATAGTATCCATACATAGTACACGTACATGTATAGTAACAGCAACCTGCAAGCCACAGCATGACATTATAAATGTGTAGTTACACAAGAAGGACATGTTTTCACGTTTTCATCATTATTTGTCATTTCACGATATCCAGACACAAGATGTTTACCAATAAACAATCGGTGACGGGGCAGCAGTCGGAGAGTTACCCCGGCGGGTATATTTTATTTCAGTTTAGTTATTGTTCTAATAGACAGCGCAGCGCGGCGAGGTACTGTTCCTGCTACCCGATATGCTAAACGAGGTCTGTTTGTAAAGTGAACTAAAAAGCTTTTTCAAATAACTATTCATTCAGCGAGACATTGCGTAGGTTCTATTTCCCGCCGCCACTCGACGCTGTTATTATTTACTCCTTTATTGTTGGGAGTAACAAACAATCACTTACTGCACAGTCTTTATTGCTAGAAGACGTTTTGTTTAAAACGAAATTAGGTGATACCTACAGAAATAACAAGAGTGAGAGTAGTTGCGATGAGAGGGCACGCGAGCACCGGGGCAGTGGGGTCTGTGGGGTCCGTGGGGTAACGTAACAAGGTTACATCAGCTCTAGTAGGTGTTGAATTATTTGGGCTCCCAGTGGGAGCGATACGTTATATCCGTGAGGGGAGACTTATCTCCGAACTCCTAATTAAACGGGAATACATAATTAACTTTTTCTTGCGCAAATAAAACGGGCAATAAAGTGCGGGTCACTCATGAATGTTAACGTGACCCTCGACGCGACTCCTCCACTGTTCTACTACTGTGACGTCACACCACTCACTATATATAAATCATCTTGTCGATGGCTTGTTCCCTCAGTCGTACACTTGGACAGTGTGAGGTTGTGCTGGGAAAGGGTTGGAATGAAAGGGTTGGCAGGACTAAGTGGGGTACTAATGCAACATCCGGTGTGTTAGTGGCCACGTGGGCGGCCCGGTCTCGCTGCGACACATATATATACCGCAACTGTCAGCTCCGCCGTTACTACGAGTACATCACATTGTCAGTCCACGCGCGTCTCGCGTGCATTCCGCGCATGTACTTGCTAATGTTCTCATTAGGGGCTCTCCTTCAGTCGAGCTGTAAGCAATCAGCGCACGGCGCACAGGTACATAGGTCCATACTATCGATTACAGTGTAATGTCCTCATTGGCAAGGGGTGTCACACATCCAGGGGTGGCTCGTCCCAGGGGTGCCACTAGCTCGCATCTAGCTAAGTTAACTTTTCATCGTAATTCCCTTGCCCCAGACTATTATATCGCCCTACACACGCCGTGCGGGACAACACTTGTGTGTCGGAGGAGTGCGGTAACTGCTGGACTGTTATTGTTTTGCTTTTTTTATAAACCTCTAAAAGAAGTTCTTTATAACTCTTCTCGCGACAAAGTATTTAACAAAAACTTGACTCGTCGCTGTAATATACCCAGTAGCAGTACTATGCATAGAATTATATGGATAAGTCGCAACGTTACCAACATTTGGAAACCATATCGTAAACAAAGGCTTTAGTTGAAACAAACAAATCAATAAAATAAATTCCACGATTTAATTTTAAATCCACGCGTGACACGAGTGTCTTTCAGCTTAGCACAGCAACGCAAACAATCGCTAATCACTGGGATTATATCGCTGTGGTGGAATGTACGGCCGGCCTCGCTTCCAGCACTGCGGCGGTTGCGTAACACAGGACGCTCGCTACTGGCCCAGCTCGGGCCGGCAGGAGCCACACCGATTCTTACATTACGGATACCAGGACTCAGGCTAGGTTCACTTGTAAGACAGAAAAAGTCTGTGTAACTCAACAACTACTGATAGCTCAAAACCGCTTTATTTATTTTCGTCAGAGTAATTAAGAAAATATCTAAGTAATTGAAAGAGTTGTACAAGCAACACGACAAAATGTTCGTGGAAACAGCACGGGGAGCCACCACCGGCAGCGGCAATGTGGAGTTGTAACAAATTGGCGTACACGGTTACAATGAGTCCCAATTTAAACTTGCATTATTTATAAGACAGCGTACAGCATTAGCTAATTAGAGAGGGATCGTAAACTCCATGCAAAGAGGTTCATTATTTTCTCTTACGCGCGCCAACGAATCGCCACGGCCAAATTAAAAGGTCACATCTCTAATTTAATTCTTTAAGAGGTCCGCAGGTGGCGCGCTTTATTCGGGTCCGGTACTGGCTGGGCAGGAGTTCGGTGCCGCTCGCGAGCTATACGAGCGCGGACCGTACGGCGCTCGTGTCCGCCGGCCGCCGCACTCATATTTCCCAACTCACACAAAATGCTAAGTTCGGACCAACTCGCTTTACTTTTTTTTTTTTGAGGGGGGGAATCATCCAATGACTTTTCTCGCCTTGGGCGAGGCGAGAGGTCAGTGTCAGACTCTTACTGACTAAAAACCACCCCGTTCCTACTCCTGCCTTTCGAGCCGGAGCCCCGGTAAACCCGCTACTTAGGCCCACAAACCTGACCTCGTTGCCACGATCGAATACTATTTTTCTATATCATTAACTTGTCTACGTTTTTGTGAAAGGGTTTCTATTTACTTTTTGTGTGGAATATTACGAATCTGGATTTCGTAACGCGATGTTGTTTCATTCATCCTGCCGAACTATATGTTCGGGAACGCTGCCCGGTGTCGGCTCGAGTCCCGTGTCGTGCTCCGCCGGATTTTCTCGAAGAGACTGGGTCCGCGCGCGAACGATCGCGGCTGGTTATAAAAATGATAAACTGGCCACATTATGTTAATGTATTTTCTTTTTCATCCCGTAAGATGTTCGTGATAATGGCACGGGCCGGGGGATGCTGTACAATGTGTGGTTAGTGTTTAGCTGCGCAGTAATTGCGCGGAGATTGTCTACACCGCTACACGGGGCTCAGATTGTCTTGATTAATGTCTCGCCGCGCGCGACATGCCCGCCTCGTTACAGTTCATCACCTCATTAGTTTCACTTTGTTTCAAATTATCATCCAGCAATTAAATAATGCGTTGTGATGCACTTTTAGTACAATCATATACCTATGTGTGTAATTGTGTATATATATATATACTATAGAAACTGTTTCTCTACTCTGCAGTACATAGAAAGTGTAAGTACATAAGTTATGTTTCTGTCAACAAACATAACACGTGGAGAAATAATAGAACCTTGCTTGCTTACTGAGCAATACCCGTGCACTGCAGATCTCAGTAGAACTAGAACTAATAACCCTAATTACATTTTGTATAAAAATAGAACTGAAACTAAATGCTTAATCCTAAAGTATGGATTACGATTAATTCAAAACAAGTCGAGATTTCCAATTGTGGCTCGTATAAGTGCCGTCCACGAATATCTAGCTGAGTGTACTGTAGTGCGCTGTGTAGGTGAGACAAGAGCTGAACAATTTACGGCTATTAATTTACTTGGCAATATAATGTCGGGAGTTATTCAGGTCAGTTAGCAGCGATGTATTATTGTCCGTCGGTACCGAGCCCGCAATGGTATAAAAACTTGTGTCTACTTATACACGAGCGGCTCGGAGCGGCGCATACACTAGCCTGACGTCACTGCCACCGCGCTGTACCTGTGCCCTGTGCAGTCTGCACGCGCCACCTACTATGCACATGTGGTTGGAGTGTTTCATCATTGCCGGGGATGTACCAAACAGTTCATTGGTTGAAGTACAGCGGCAGATGTACACTCAAGTCACTTCTCGCACATAGCGACCAACTTATTGAATACAATATAATTACGTACTCGTACTTGGATAACTTGAGACGCACTTCATCTGACGGATTAATTTAATTCTTTGTAGGTTAATACTTCAGCGGCGGTGTGTCTCCGGCACGTAAGGTGTGCAATGCATCGCGGGAGACAACTCAATTTAACGTGCACCCTCAACACTCCGCCCCCCCCTCACACCCTGCGCTTGATTAATATAAACAACGTATATTATTCGAGGGATATACTTTCCTAGCGCGTGTAGTATAAGATACAGTAGTTCCAGCTTGTACAGCTCGTGCAGGCGACAACCTGCGGCTCACTCCACCCGCGCCAGTACTGCGTGTGGGAGATTCCGGGCGACACGGCAAGTCTATTTAATACATATAGAACCTAATTAATAATAATAATTTGCACACGAAGATATAAAACGATTTCAAATGAAGATATAGAAGTAAATGCTACCTGTTCAGCCAGTAACCAGTTGATGGTGGCTAATTTGCGAATGGTTGTCCCCAACCTTCTAAATACAAAAATCATATTTATTTGATAACAATATTTGGCACTCTGGAATATGTGAATTTCTTAGAAGCATTACTCGTCGGGACAAAGTAATAATATAGCAAGCACTTAAGCTATATCTGTCTGTTTGTTGGAGAACTCTTCTCGAGTAACGCTTTATTAAGTAAATTTTTAAACATTGAAACAAACGACAGACTGTGTACAGGTTCCCTGCAATTTCAAAATATATGTATTTAAATTCAACAATTTGGATGATGCGCAAGTGAAGCCAGGACACATCGCTAGTCAGTAATAAGGGTGCCTTTCCACCAGAGATGGACTATGCTGCGAGGATCTAATAACTAAACTGTGAAACTACGTGGCCATTTCCACTGATACTAAGCTATGTAGCAGTGCGAGGAAGATGTGCTATGAAGATGCGCCGCCGGTGGTAATGCTGCTGGTAGAAAAGCACCCTAAATCTAAAGTTAATGAATAGCGGGCGAAACAAAAGATTTTTAATAACAACTATATTGAGAACGCGAGTACTTTGGTAATAGGGATGATGACAGGGTATGAAAATTAAAAATCTAATTAGTCCGTAAGTTAGGTAATAAAAAAATATTAGACACGTATTTTTTTATTTTGTCATATAAGATAACAATACTTAGATAAAACGAATCAAAGTTTAGGAGTGGGAGCTAACTACGTCACTATAGAGTATAAAACGTACTCTAAAGTGACGTCACGCGATATTTAAAATGGATATATCTTCGTATACGTTCGTATACGGAAACAAATACGAAAGTATTTGTTTCCGTATACGAATACCGTATACGTATACTTTCGTATTTGTTTCCGTAAGAAAATAAAAAATACGTGTCTAATATTTTTAAATAATCTACAAGACGGACATTAAAATAAAAATTAGTCATCTACCCTATTAATTGGGCGCAGGCGAGCACACTTTGCGTATGAATTCGAAATGGAATTCATTCTCATTTACAAATATTTGCTGACGTTAGAATAAGTAGAACATACATTGTGATTGCGCATAGATTAAGGTCTGGGCACATTGCTCCCTACAAGTCCGGTTCCGTCCAAATTGTGATGTATGAGTATTGTATAGATGTCCAACACTTGTCAGTGGTGGCGTCCGATTCTAAAGAGAGAGAGAAATATTAATTCAAGAATTAAACATAAATGCTACAGAGGTTACCAGTCCATTCTGTCCGAACCACACAGGGACGGCGCTGTGATGTGATAAATAAGTTCGTATGCGGCTTGGATACATCACAATACTTCTCGCTACTTCCTTTCTATTCTTATGGCTACGATGAGTCTGGCATAAATCAATAATGTTAATAAAGAGAAAAAATATGTAAACTATATGGATTCTTTATCCAAGCACTAGTAAATGGAGTCAATACTTAATTACCTCAACTTTGAGATCAGAACTTATTTTGGATCTCACAATAATTCCATTACACTTTTTCCAGCGAAGCGCTACACGGCTTTAATGAATACTCAGAGGAAGATTGAACCCTTGTATTCATCTTTATCCCGCTGCAGACGTGTGTGTGTGTGTAGGTGCGCATGTGTGTATAGATGTCCTGCCCGAGCCGGGAGGGATGAATTGATACAGCGTTAAGATACGAGGGATGAATAAAAGAAACAACCTGCCAACGATTGCATTACCGACATATTTAATACTCTCCGAGGATGAGATAGCATCGTTCCGCGCGCCTCTACTACTACCAGATCACTTTATTATTCATATTGTTTGTACTGGCTGACTGACTGACTGACTACTGCCTACATTTAGTGCGAGACTGTAATGTGAAATAAAATGTATTAAAATTACGTTTGTCTGGAATAATCTCGTGATAATCCTTAATCTCCTTATGACACGATGCTGTGGAGGACGAGTTATTTTTAGCTCAGAATACATATACGTAGTCGAATGTGTGTGTGTATTAACTCACACATAAACATCTTATAAGGAGAGAAGAATTTTGTTCGGCGACCGTTTG
This sequence comes from Spodoptera frugiperda, assembly GCF_023101765.2. Classification (NCBI taxonomy): domain Eukaryota; kingdom Metazoa; phylum Arthropoda; class Insecta; order Lepidoptera; family Noctuidae; genus Spodoptera; species Spodoptera frugiperda. The sequence goes on along the minus strand of NC_064214.1, from coordinate 6,891,663 downwards.
ACTGATTTAGCGCTTTGATTCGAAATCAGCCCGTGCGATGGAAATGGAAGAGATTACCTTAATCTTTTCTATCAAAGTCCAGTTTCCAATTGAAGACGTTTTACCTACAAAAGACGTAAAATGATGAATCTCGGCTGAAAACAGAATTAAATGTGGAAGCCGTATTTTAAAATGAAGTTAAATGTCTTAAAGACACAGTTTTGTTTGCTAACACAGTCCCGGCCATGTTAGTCTTCAAGAATATCAAACAAAGATTTTTCTCGAAAGTAAAAGAACGAAGCACGCAGCTTTATGGGCCGCAATATGTCTCCCTATAACCAGCAAACGATGTTGCACAAACAAATGCATGGCGGTGTGAACTCCATAAAACTTCGCCTACTTACAGTTGCCCCTCGTTTGCCGAAATTGAGCCAGTTCCCCCATAGATAGCACTCCATTCCCTGGAGGTGTGTGCACGCCAGATGTAATTGGAGCACGGGAAACTGGTCATTAACGCGTGTCGATAGGGTCTATGGTAGACGCAAAGTGAAGCTGGTGGGTATGGTGGGCGCTGACATTGCATTAACATCGACATCTGTAAGAATGTCGTTGCAATATTGATTCGTTGTGGCAACGTGTGTTACTGCCACTAGTGGGAACACTCGTGTCCGTTTATATATTATTTAAAGCAAACAAAATACCAGCTTGTTGACAGAGGTAATTCACGGTATTGACAGTTTGCTAAGTTACTTTGTCCAAGCACCGGTTCACTGATAGTGTCCAACTGTCTCGTAAGTCCACAGCACACTGCGCCCGCGCACACGCCTGGTGCAGCACCAGCGCTAGCTGTGCGAGGACCTAGCAGGACTTGTAGTCTGGGAATTTATTTTATTTTCTTAGTTCGTTGTAACGTTAGATGATCTATTAAATCTCTTCGTGAGATACAATTCATCTGCATTTATTTAAAGAAAATGGGAAAATTTTTCAAAGAAGATTACTTGTATTCCTTCGCAGCCAATTTAGGATAACTGTTTATTTGCTCCCAAACTATGTAGACTATGGAATGTTTTGAGAGAATCAAATCAGTTTGATGCACAATAGAGATAGATAGAGTTAATGAAGTTGCATTAATAAAGATAAGTTCGAGATGTATGAAGACGAGGCTGTATGGACACTTCTTTCAAATTGCCTGTGTGTGTGGTATTGAAGTACGATGTGTAATGGTTGTCTATTTTCTCAACGACTATAAATTATCATAAGGCATTGTTTGTATGTATACAGGAAAATAATTTAACACAGCATAGAAATATTACAAAGATGATCCGCACTTAACACGAAGGAGGTTACAAAAAATGACGTAATTCGATGCAGGGTCACGTTCCCGTCCTGGCGGTCAGCGACCAACTTATACTTCTGCCGAGTGCTCGCAGGTGCACTACGCGTAATTATAACATGCTGCCAAACATAAAAATCCTTTTTATTGCCTCGATGAAAGAAACGTTGCACCAGTTATGTTTCCAGCCCCTAAATAATACAGTGTGAACGTATTTCCATTCCCAAAGTATCGCCTAAATCTTCGTATCGGGGCTAACAATTGAACGATAAATGAGGTATTCAGAGACAGAAAAATGTCGTGTTGTGTTAACACGGTTATTCTATCTGTCCGCATTAATGCACAGGTTAGTACATAATGTAAGCAGAAGTAAATAAACGTATGTACGAGTACGGTCGCAGCTTCTATTGCGAATGTTAATCTAAAACAAAAATAAAGTTGGTAATGAATCGGTCGCTCTCTGAGCTCTGCGTATTTGAACAACTGAAACCTAATTACATTTTTCACGTAATTGTATTACAACTTTGTTCTTTGGAAGTTTCCCAGCGCCGCGCGTCGGTGGTTCAGAGAAATTATTTTTACCACAAACTAACGATTGTAAATAAACCATGCATACCTCAACCACATATAATCTGATACTGTTAATAATTTAGTTTACTAATACAATTTGATGTTTTACATTTGTCTCTCACCTAGTATGATTATATTGTTGGTGAGAGAGAAATATCTACAGAATATACTATGAACAATACCTACTGATACCAGTACCAGTGGGTATTTTTTCAGCACATTAAAATTGTGCAATAATATGAACAAAAAGGACTTAACTTGAGCATTTAATTCCCGATTAATTGTCAAAGGAAGTACGTAACTTAAATAGCGGAGAATTTGAGCTGCACACCACACGGCGGCACCGCAACGAGCGCGGCCGAGCCGTGGACCAATCGAATTTAACCCGAGCACCGCACGGCGACATCCGACCAATTACGTCATCAAAAAGTGACCAAATCACAGCCATTTGTCAACTATACAGATCGGAACATTGTAAATATATCTCATATCGAAGATTTATAACCAAACACTAGTTCGTAAATAATGACTCATCAAAATGGTATCCGAGTGCCAACACTGGCTACGCTGACGTTACCAGCGGCAGTAACAGTACAGTACTCGCCGTCACGCGGCCGTCGCCGTACACTACACAAGCACGAGGCGAGCCGAACCAATCAATCCAAAGGAATATTTTCTCAAGGAAAGTGTAAGTTTATAGAGTATCAAATGTAACAAAGTGTAACTTTCTTTGATGGGGTGTTATATTTAATACTCGCAGGAGGGACGAGGCAGGGCGCGGGGTGCGGGCGCGGGGCGCGGGGCGCGGGGTGCGGGGGCTGGCCGCCGGCGACTTGGGTTTATTTAGAGCTAGGTTAAGGAGAGCTGTCCCAGACTAGTCTGTGCCAAAGTATTTAGCGTTATACCTTGAGTATAATGTCTCGCCAAAATTAAACTGAAACCAACACAAATACGATAGAAACAATCAATGTATGGCAATCAATTAATGTATTCCAAAATAAGTTTTTAGACAATTACAACCATATCGTAATATCTTTTGTAAAATTTCTTTGGCATTTTCAAGTACAGTTTGGATTTGAAACAAGTCAAAGTCTGACTTTAGCTAGACCACTTCTAAGAAACGCTAAATTTGTGAAGTAATTAAATTCCTTGAAACGTTAATGAGTTGGAGCGACTTGAAGTTGTGGAGCAGTCCACCTCGCAAGTCAGTGAAAAGCTTGAAGTAATCCAAATTATCCGTCATTATAGCCGCAGACAATAGACAGCCGCACAAAAGGTTCCCAGTTATTGTTTACCAAAGTTTTCTATTATTACCGAACTAAAGGTTCTTCTAACAATCTCTTATTAATTACAGCGAGAATCGAATGCGCACCTCGCACCCGCGCTACTCACCACGATAACGGTTGATTTCTACGACAACTTACTAACTTTTGTACGTGTGTGGAGCATTTAACGAAGCTGTACATCACCAATATCTTCCCGGCATCAATACTATCGCATAGTCTCGTAGGGCTGTATACTATACGTGTAGTAGCGACTTGTTCCTGTGCTCATTAACAGGTGCCGCAGTCAACAATAGAGCGGCGCTCGGTGAGCTCTTCGGCGAGATGGATGCTGGGGCAAATATTGTTTGTGTTGCGTTCGTAATGCGTAGTTACTGGCCATCTGGTGGGACACGTTAGCTACTAATGTTTCAGTTTAACTTACATTTATTAAATCCCTTTACTTCAATGTGTGTAAGTGTATAATATAAAGCTGCCCTCGTCACACTGACTTACTCCAATAACCGCTATGAATATTCACATCACATCTCGTTGGAATATGGAAATGTCAGATTAATCTGCCTTTTTATTATTACATCTGCAGAGACCAGTGACCGCACGGTGCGCTTTTTTACTCATTTAAATATTTAGCTGTGTTGTGGCATGTACGTACTGTACGTGCGCGGTTACTGTAATCGCGTACTGTCAACTGAACTCGCTACACCGGAGTACCACGAGCGGCGACTGAGTTGGTGTGGAGGGCAGAGGCCGGTGACGTCACCGGGAGCTGTCATTGTTCGCAAGTTGTCGCCGGCACTCGCGCCAGTTTCACCCAGTTCCATTGAACGCAATCCAGTTCGAACCGGCTCGCGGCTCCCCCAGCCGGTTAATTTAAGTTGCTGCGGTCTTTGAGTAATTGGTTCAGCGTTTACTCATTCATATGCCGGTCTATTTGCTCTAATGGAGTGCTGCAGGCTCCGTGTGCCGCTGACGTGCCTAACTATTGTCTGGATAATATTAAATTAAGTCTGCCAATTAAGATTTTCGCTCGTCTCGGTGCACCGTGCATTTGATATGCGACAAAGCGATGCACGATGAATGAAATGACTTCTACGGAAGCTGCGAATAATGGATCTAAACTTCAGGCGACATGGTGTAAGGAAGATAATAAAATATTGAATAGTCCCGGCTACAATACCAGTTAACGCCATTGAGGCTGGAACCAGTAACCTCGATGTTATTATGCTCGCGTGCTGCCTGCACTAACATTTCAAGTAGCAGTCCCGATATGTTACTTAAGTTGGTATTCGATTGCAAAGTGTGATCCCACTGAGTCCGGCGGCCGAGCTTCCGGACCAGTGGACATTGATAGCGATACCGCAGTAGTTAGCGGCAGACACAACGACGCTTAATATTTCCGAAACAAATTGACCAATAAAACAAAAAGTTGCCAAGTCTTGATTTCCTCGGAGCTCGAACTTGTTCAAACTTCCAATTGTAGTCGGATTGTTTTTTAAAGTATTCCGCGAGTAGGTACCCGGGGGGCCAAGGTGTCCGCGGTGCGGTGTGCGGTGCGGGAGCCGGAGGGGAGGGGGGGCAAGCAAGGAGGCGTTCGCTTCACTCAATAAAAAATCAGCTCGCCGATGGTTACGGCAACGTTTTCATTCGCTAATCTCCGGCCGGCGCAGCCGACGCCGACTAATCCTACGTGACGGACGGGCCCATGTTTATTTTATTCCCTTTCGAAATTTATTTAAGCCGAAAGGAATTCGTTTTGGCCTGGAGCTAAGTTTTTAATAGAATTTGCCAAAGTTTAAATAAGTTAGTGTTATTGTTGGAGTAAGTGACGTCGCACCATTACTCTGTCATTGTCGGATCACGCGCTACAATACTGACGAAATCTTCTTATTACGAAATCAGTTTGTTCTTGAATGCCACGTAGATCAACATGTGTATGTACAGTCAGCACAGCTTCTTACCATGCAGACGAGGAAATAAAGATTTTCGTAATCAATCAAATCAACAGAGACAGTAGCAAGTATTATAGTTTTTAAGCCACATCTTACGTAACCAGTGGTCGGTTCAGTCGCCAACCAACGGTTACTCTCTGTACTCTGTACTGAAACCATCTTTATTATTTAACCTGCACAGTAAATAGCTGTGGTGCCTGTACTTAACATGGGATTATTTCTTATCAACATCTTGCCAATCTCGCAACTCACAACTCTCAATACAAAATTATTCTCAATAAAAGTCGCGTGACTTTAAAATAATATATTTTAACGACATTACCAAGTTTCTGGAAGTTTCCCAAATAGCTCCACTTTCGACATTATCAATCTTGTGAACGAGGCGCCACTGACTGCCCCGCTGGCTCGCTGACGTCCCCGCAGCATGAAGGTCACAAGTCGCAGCACGTAGCTCCTGGTCGAGTGATGTTGGGGGTGCAATGTGTTCGCAGACACATGCAGTGTGTGACGTGTTACTCAACACCTGTAACGTTACGTTACGTTAGTCGTCGCCCCTCCACTCTGCTGTTGACGTGTCATGTATGAGGTAGTACTACTCCAAGTAAAAGAAATGGTTTTGTGCTCTGTAAGGACATGACCGCGCCACCGCGGGATGGAAGCGGAACAAGGGTTTTACTGATGTTAAGATTTCTATATAATTTATTTTTTTTTGAGGGTGGAAAATCATCCAATTACTTCTCCCGCCTTGGGCGATGCGAGAGGGAGTGTCAAACTCTTACTGACTAAAAACCAACCCGTTCCTTCTCCTGCTTTTCGAGCCGGAGCCCCGGTAAACCCGCTAGGTAGTCCGCAGCTCCGGGTCAGGCTTCAGCCCTACTGGGCCCCATCTGTGGTGGTCTGATGGCTCTTTGAGGCGCGCGCGGAACGCAACGCGCCGCACGCACGGGTCTGGTTCTGTTCGGGCGGTGAGCTACCCTTGCTCGCCGTCGGTAGGCCCGCACTTACGGTGGCCGGAGATCGTCTCGCGATCCCCTATGCCCGGAGTGTCTCTCGCGACGGCTGGGGTGTGAGGAGGTTTGTTCTCTCACGCGCCCCGCCTCCTCCTTAGCTAGCATGACTGCTTCGCAGAAGGAGGAGACGGCATCCCAGTCCCTCCACCATGGCCTGAACCAGTGCCGGGCGCGAGAGGTCACCGTCGCCGACCACATCCCCGAGGACTTGGCGGTGCTCAGCCCACGCAGGGCACACCGCCACCGTATGTTCTACCGTGTCCTCCGGGCGGTCCTCACATTGATGACACCCGGGCGTTTCCTCCCGCCCAATAAGGAACAGGAACCTACCGAAACTTTCTATATAATACTTGACAGAATGGCGGTGTGCTGTGCACGGTGCATGGTGCACACTCTCGCTGTGCACAGAAACTGGTGGATGTATTCACCACATGCAGCAAGAGCGACCAAAAGCAGTCATGGCTCAAAGAGGATCTTGTCCGGATTAGTGATCACTTAATGACTTTATGTTGCTTCTCCAATTCAAGGTTTTTTTAAAGAGTAACAATGTTGACATATGTTCATTATGATTAAATAAGTAAAGTATGATATTCTTGGGTTTCATAAGAAATATAAACATAGCATGCACTCTGAGATAAAGGGATAAGTAAATAACAACACAAGCCACCAGGCTCAGTAATACACTAGGTACTGTATGGTCACCGTGACTGTCTCAAACTTTCTCTTGTTGAAATCGTTACTAAGAAATAACTCTTTCATTTCCTCTTTTTTTAAAAACCATTGCGCCACACTAGGATTTTCTCTTGATAAACTAATTTATAATTTGTAATTTCATAGTGTAGTAATATATTTTTTTTGAAATAAATCCAATTTTCTATCGACCAAATTAGTGACACAAAACAAAATTTGATAAGAAATTACTTGCTATTTTAAAACTAATGATATTTCTGCCATTATTAGTATTTATAAATGATAACTGATGTATTGGCAACCGATTAAAACCAAAACTTCTAAAATCCAACCAATATTTTTTTATTTATTGTTGAAGGCCAACAAACCAAACTAATGGCTTCCGATATATAACTCAGACAACTCAAGACACACTAACTTTTCAAATAAACTGCAGGGAAACATCACATTTACTTAGCGTCAGCGGATATATGGAAGCCGCAAATCTTTGCAATATCCAAAAGCGTAAAAGAAATGCGCGAAATTAAATTCCAAACCGTAGACATTTGTAAAGCACCGCTCAGTTACGCGCTACGGATTAGCGGCCGTCCACACACCGCTACAGTGCTACAGTATTGCTACGCCTCTACGGTTCCGCTACGTCGCTACGTTGCTACGCGGCTACGACACGCCGTCACCTTTACGGCCGCTGCTACGAACCGCTGCAACTTTTTTCACACATATACCACAACCAGTTGCAAGTTGTTAGCCGGGTAGTACTGCCCCGTACTCGTATAATCTTTGTTAAAAATAAATTCATCCATTAAATATTTGGTTTGTTTATGCCAACTTTTTATTATTGTACAAAAAGTACATCAAGCATTAAATACGTTATTTATTCTGCAAGGAGGGAGTAGACGATTCTGAATTCAATTCTGTCTCAACATTTATCAATAATTGTTATCGTTGAATCGGTGGCATATCAATAAATTTTCAAAATAATTATTGAGGCTCAACAAAGGAAACCCTCGTCGAATCGAGTAATTTTCGTGCCCCCGACAAAAATTCCGATTCTCGTTATTCAAATACGAAACCGGAACACGATTCCGGAACTCATTCGAGGCTCGCGCCGCCACGTCGAAGGCCGCTCAATCGAAAATTGAATTTCAATGTCACAACAGTGCAGATGTAAAAATCGTGGAGCGGTCGGGCGGCGTCGGGAGCGGTCGGGCGCCATCGGGGGCGCTCGGCGATCGTTGGGCGGTGCGCGCGCCGCGGGGTGCAGCGGGGCGGCGCGGGGGCGCAGGGCGCGGAGGCGGGGGCGCGGTGCGCGCGCTGCCGCGCCGCCGGCAGTGTCCCGGGCCGGCCGCGTCCGCCGCACGTGTGTCGCGCGATGCCCCCCCGCCTGCCCCGCGAGCCCCGCTCCCGCTAACTCGCGCGTGATCGTGCCCTGTGACCGCAGTGAGTGCTCTATGTGGACGCCCGCTTCCGCAACTGTGGCGCGATGATCGCGCGACGACGCACGCGTTGAGTCGCATGCGATTGTCGCGAAAGATTTTTGTACCCACCGTAAGTTTCAGTGTTGTTTGCGACTTAAATGCACAGTCGCCGTGCGGACCGCGGACACTTGCTCGAGTTGACAAAGTTTTGATTTATCTGGCGCCCGATCGGGGCCGAGTGAGTTCCAAGTGGTGTCGACAATTGTCACACAAAGCGTTCGTAGGTTGACGAACGTTACCTGTCTGACATCTAAGTGACGCGAGTTATCTCCCATCTCCCACGGATCGGGCCCCGGAACACCAGCAGACGATCTCATTAGGTAGTGTCACGAGTCAGCGGGACCGTGCAATACAGAAGTTTATTGCTGAAAAGTTGTTCGTTTTAATAGTTTGAGTATTGTTCTGACGCAAAGTTTTATGTTCGCCACTTTATTCATGAAGCTGTCGGCTAGCAGATAAGTAATTGAAGCAAAACCGCAAAGACATTGTAAAGTGTTGACGGAGTCTGATTTGCATCTCGCGGAGTCGGCGCGGCGCTGCATTAATTAAGCGGCACGACTGTCGAGCGCCGGCCGCGCCGCGCCGCGCCACATCGCGCCGCGCCGCACTGTAGCCGCGTAAAAGTTTATGAGCGGTTTAAAGCGAATATTAGCTGGCGAGCACTCGGCACAGATAACGCCGGCCTCTGAATAAAACATTCAATCTCCGAGAGAAGCCACTCTATTTGATTAACGTCGTAATTACTCATATAACTTCGTAGACGTCTCGGAGCGACTGATCCTCCACTTCCGAACGTACCGACGGCCATTGCTTTAAATAATGGCGAATACCATCACTTACTGAACAAAGACGAGCTGGTTGCCAGTGTCAAGTTTGGAAACATTTATTCAAAGTTCGGCGAACGAGTTTACCGCGACTCTGCGCTGTTCCTCCGACGGCCGTGCTGCTCACTGAGCTCGCAGAAATCCTTGCATGCGGCTGAATGGTACAAGTTGAGTAGGTCGAGGGCGACCCTGGCCCAGAAATAGTTGTAATTTTATTCTTAGGTTCGAGGCATTCAGGGAACATTTGAGACAAGGCGACGGAATCGCTTTACTGAGGGTTGAATGGGATTAGGCCCTTTAGAGGGGATGCGATAAACTAATATGTGGACTCGAATTGGCTCCCAATATCCGGCGATATGCTCAGTGCGAGAGAAACCGGGACCCACGGCTAACACAATGATACGATAAATGATTTTATCTCAAAACATGATATACCTAATTAAGCACAACTCAAGTTCTAATATTAAATAAATTTTTGAGTCAACAGTAAAATCTGTGATTAATATTTGCTGTCACTAACTCCGAGGAAGATGTGCTCTCACCACACAACAGGCCAACGGTGGCCAATCAGCCAATCATCGACACACAGCTCGTTGGAAAAATAAGTTTTCTTGTTACTATCAACATTCATGGACACAATAAGTCTGAAATTAATGATTTGAATTGAATAACAGACAACTACACAAGAACCCGTGTACGAGACTCTCCTAATGTATAATTATGCTTGTTTCTATTTCTACGTTAAAATTACATTACCAGTATTAAAAGTGGCCTCGAGTGTCGAGGTGATAATAACACAAGCTAGAGACTCAACCAATTGTCAAGTTTTAAATACCATCAAATATAAGGATGTAGCCATTTTACATGTACTTGTTCCAACGGTCATCAAACGGATATTAATAAATATGATTCAAACATGGGATCAAATTAATTTGATAGTTGTAGCAACTAGTAACCACCAAGTTGTCTGCCCACCCCACCGCCACTACAAGAGTGATACTATCTAGCAGGCGCTTGTAGTTACACACACTCACAACTAACTAAATACACACATTTACAATATTTTATAACCGAAACAAATAAAATGAAGCATGTTGCTCTTTGATACATCCGATATACAAGCTCTGTGTCGAGTCGATGTCACATTGTCTTTGTTCGTTGTAATGTAACCGATAAGGAGATGTATAAATAAATAATCTTCCTTTAGTTGACCGTTTTATTACTCAGCCACCCATTGGCATTTATTATATGAACTTACTTCATAATTGTTCTATGGACTGAGTGACGTAATGAAACGCGAGTATGTCGAACAAACAAATGTCGCTATCCACGTCCATTTGCACCAAACTTCTCATTTTGATATACCGACGAATATTGCTTTTAACTCATTGAGGTAGTGGTTTAACCAAACCTGACTCGAGTATGAATAAAATAAATTGCTGAATATGAATAAATGATACGTATTCATCTCACTTCACACAATCTTACAAACAAGTATTACTTAAACCAGGTTTGAACAAGTTTTAGTAGCACAGCAAGTAATAATCTACCAATTTATAACAACCACAAACAGTGAATACAAACTTATCAGCTATCACATAATATGACTCTATTGATACATACATAATTATATTTTATAGTAAGTTTCCCTTTGAGCATTAATCACCACGCTTGCATAATGCGGGTTGGCAATTTCAAACATATAAGTAACTAATTAGAAATAAGAAGCCCAGGTTTCCTTGCGATATTTTCCCCAGCCGTTTGTCAGTGGTGTCGAAAGTTAGAAAGTACATATAATTCGGAAAAAGTGACTTGGTGCCTGCCGTTGGTAGATTTCGAATCCGCTCTCTCACACCTGAGAAGCGGGCGAAACCTCCGGTCCATCGCGGATTATTATTAATTACAATGTAGAAAATAGTTTTATTCTATTTAAAAGTACTGTTCTGAACTCTTTTGATTCAATACAACGCGGTTACTTACGCATTCTGTTAGTCATGATATATATAACTTGGAACAGTTTCTACGAAAACCATGATGGGGCTTGTAACCGGTAATTCTCAGTACATTGAACTATAATTATGACAGGATAACAAGCATTACGGTAGATAGTTTGATTACGCAATTGTTGACTTAATTATAGCTATTTCTGTAAGAAAATAACTCATTTTTGAATTGGTGGATACTCGTAGTAGGTAGTGCGTGGGAATGCAAACAGCAGGCGTTGTGTGTTTAACTCGCTATATTCGCCAACATTGCAGTAATTCCGCGGCCGCAGCAGAGGTGAGCTGATTGCGAACCATAATATTCCAGCAAATGTCAGAAACTTTGTATGTTAGCACTCAGCCTCACTGTGTATATGTGTTAGTATGGATTGTCCGCCATGGATTGCTTGAGATAGACCGACTTATAATATTTCATTTTTAGTTTTCGTTTGATCGGTAGAATAATCGTAACTATGCATTAATTTCCAAATCCTTCGCGAAAGCAACATCTCTCTATATGTACTCACAAAAGTTAATATAATATGGTTTCACAATTTTACTTGATTTTGATCTTGCCACGGTTTTACAATATTTGACAATAAACAGATTGTTACATATTTCGAAACCCTCCGGGGGTCTCTGTTAACTACTGGTCCACTCGAGTAACTGCGGTGCGGGCTAGACAAGATACACAGGATGATGGTCTGCCAAGCATTGAGACAATTGCTTGATGACATTATATTATTATTTATCGTTCTACCGACTGGGTGATTCTTCAAAAAAAGTCACAAAAAGTTAACGGCGTCATTATCCTCACCCAAAAGTTAACAATTCTAGCGATTGAAACACAAAATTTGGTTTCAATAAATTAAGCTGTGACACTGCTCTCAACCAATCAAATATAAATAAGGATGACAATAATAAGCTACCATGATGCTTAATAACGCGGGAGAATAATGGTTTGTTAAATAAAAGTTAAAGTTTTTTGAAGAATCACCCGACTACTGTGTACGAATACTGTGTTGTACTTGTTGAGTACACATAGGAGTGATTGTGTTCAATGAACCTGAAACATACGCAATATGTGGCTGGCCAGTAGACGCACACGTCACATCACAGCTGAATGCCTGCTCAGAGCGCGGAGCACACCGAGCGAGGCTGTCGTGTGTCGTCTCGATCGTCGTTGAGGATCGCTCCCTGGGGACTAGATAAGCCAATCCCGCTGCGTTCTATAAACCTTCACTATTTTATGGCGCGGTTTAACGCTACTCTGGAAACCCAGATAAAGTTATGTTTGTTGTTTTGTCTTACTTCAAATATTGGCATTCTCCACTCGATTCGTCAAGCTTTATATCCAAGAGACTTGGCTGCAGATAAACTTATATAATACTTGTTGTAATTCCAACGTTAACTAACGATCGCAAACTGTATCTGTGATATCTTCCTAATGTTTCCGAGATTCCATTTACGGCTGAAACTATTTAACTACAATTATTCATCTTTCGTGGAAGTACAGTTTCCTAGCAGTAACAAGCACAAGCTGAACTGTGTAGTATTTGTATTGTCGCCAAGTATAGCGTATAGTAACGATGTAACGGATGTCATATCATAGACATTCGCGAATGGGAATATTTACCTTAGAGTTGGACCAATTATTTACTTTGACTTTTTTTGACAGTTTACTTGACGCGCGAGTCGCGCATTTACACACATTTGTAGGTAACTGTTTGCATCAACTTGTACTCTCTAAGTAAACATCACAACATTACATACATACATAACTTACGCCTATCTCCCATGGGTGATGGGTTCACCATTAGGAATAAGGTGTCAAAAGTTCCCATAAATCCCATGTGTGAGTCGAAAGTAATTTGAACCAAAAGTCCAACATTTCAAGTTTTTACTACTACTACTTAAGTACGGTACTTTTTTCATAAATGTAAGCCTTTGGACGATGTTAATAAGATTCAAATATCGAAAAAAAAAGTAAAAAAAACTTAAAACCAATATCAAATTTAAAAAAGTATTGTTCGAATACTGCGTCACCACTAATTGCGGAATTTTTGCCCATCTTTGGTCGATACAGTTCGCGATCATTCATTACAACACTAAAAGCTCTTCTACGAAATGAAAACCCCTTATATACAAATAAATGTAACACAAACATTAATGCTTAAGTCAGTAGAGAGAGTCACATAAGTACTGCGACTAGTGGATGACCAGTGCAGAGGCAGGCGACGTCCAACGGACGACTCGTAGGATCACTACGAAACTGGTTTAACGAAATCATAGCGTAAATATAAAAAGTGAATCGGTGAAAACGTGTTCTATTTCCGTAATAGATGATATATGACTATTTGGCCGGACCAAAGAAAAGTTAGTAGTCATTTAGTAGTAGTTTTTAGTTTGTTTCATTAAAATATTTCAAAAAGAGAATTATGTAACTGTAGTAGTTCACTACAAACATTCTCGGTTTATGGCTTGTGAATAGAAAATAGCGTCTCCTTTTTTCTATTCGCGTGTGAACCTAAAATTGTCAAATTCTCCGAGAACCTAATCGTCGTAATCAAGTGTATTGTTTCAAAAAATTGTTTACTGTTTAGTATGAGATCAGCAGTGTGGTACGAAGTAATTATGGCCATGCATATAAATGAGATGGGACTTATATATAAAACTACTTTATTTTCTGCCTCTTACATACTTTATATAGAACAGGCCATCATAAAGAAAGGATTGTGACCATTTAACGTAATACTTACTAGTGAGGTGTGAATTGTGATGTTGTTCATTTCTGACTTACATTACATCTATTTGCAGAGAATTTCATTTTGCAATAGTTAATGTAATTTTGAATCTACCTAATTCGTAAAACTAAATATTCTCCCTCACGAAGTTGCGCTTGTTTAGCAGTACGAAAGTTGAGAGTAATGAGTGAATAGTTATTAGCTGCCGTCTAATGCGGAGTGGTTGGCAATGCTCGTCCAACCAGAACTGATGCAGAACTTCCCCAGTTGATTGAGAGCTTCCAGACATCTGTTACTATAGCTAGCACTTAAAGCACGTGAGATTTTGACAAGATTTTAATACGAAGCCAATACCATTTACAACACTCACTCACATGACGATTCTAAATCATAAAACAATGTGTGTACTTTTGATGAAGTGCATATACAGTGCAGAATGGTGCTCGTTGGCTTACTTCATACGATGGCTTCGTTTGGTCGCGCATTGGTCGCGCATTGGTCGCGCCGCTCTGCGTGTGATCACCAACAGCTGCAGCCAGTGTCGCGCCTCAAGCAAGCGAGTGCTTGTTCTTGTAGGCCCAGGACAGTACCGTGCCGTGTCCACAGATCATTTACGTATGGAAATACGTGCGTGGTTAGCGCTGCCACCCGATCCGAGTCTAATGCGAACCGCGAGCGATGCGCCGCCGTGATGGATCGTCTGTTGCCGGCCAACTGCCACTTGATTGGACATTAATCGCTTTGATGTAGCGATGGATACGTGATACTGCGATTTAGTCTCAAATGTTAGTCTTCGTTTGTTTATACCATTCACAGATACACAATGACAATTTCAGTCACTAGACTACCATTTATATACCGTACTTGACTTCAAACCAGTCTGCGGATGTAGTCGCCTGCCTGCTTTGAATATTGCCGAGGTATCTAAGCAGTGTGTGTGTATTGTGATGGCCCATATTAGCACTTACAGTTAGGTTTGTCAAGAATAATGTCTCCGACTCCTAATTACATTGAACGTAATGAAGCTCCAGACCGAACCCGATTGCTTACACTTGTGTATTCGCCATCTAAGGTAATTGATTTGGTAATTAAACGGTCGTAAATAGTTGATTGTTTGGTCCACAATGGGCCGATGTAATCGCTCCACTATTAATAACAGGCTACAATTAAAGCGCGCTTTGTGTCCGATGCTCGCGTGGCTGTTTTATCTGGGATCTGAGTAATGGCGCGCCCTTGGCTGCGGCCGCTCAGCCGCCACACTCCGCGCCGTACTGCGCGATACATACATATAGCCACGCGCTGATACCATACTGACCGCTGCGTTTATATACCGTTTACGTCATTCTTACTGCGGATTAAAGTGATTTATCAAATGTAGCGCAAAGAGGTACATACATATATGTATATTTTATTCTATCTCGCTCTTTTCCCCAATTATTGTTGTTGAGTGTTGCATGGCCTCAATCGGCCGTACTAAGCTCCATGTACGAGCATGTCACATGACGTGACACAGCAACAGCGTGGCGGTGGCGTAGCAGTGGCGCAGCAGTGGCGCGGCCGTAGTCACCGGCTCATCCCGCATTACAGCTCGCCAACTAAGTACGGTTTCATGTAGTACACGCTCATTGTATCAGATTAACGGGATTTTGGACCGTTACATCACTCCACGCTGTCGTGTTCTTTACTCACCCGCAGTAATGCCTCCATGGGACAGGTTTTGAAAAATGAACAACTGTGTGAGCTGTGTCTGTGCGGGGCGTGTAGCGGCGCAGGCGCACACAGGATGTCGGCAACTTGGTGCGGCGCCTGGCGGGCACCAACTTGGTCGCAAACTGTTGCCAACATTTGCCAAACTTCATGTACGCAGCTCGCTACGTTTATATAAATACTGCCAAAATCCCTCCATTTGGAACATTTGTAGCATCCCGCTCGGAACTACATTTGCCATGTTTATTTTGAATACAATTTGCGTATTCTCTGCCCCATTTTAAAATACTAAAGTATTTTGTAGCTAACTTGAATATTTCCAAATGTGTATGGATCTGAAACTGAAGAGAGATTTTATTTATCAAAGCAGACAAAGATTTGGCGTAACAAGTTGTGGCGAGTGTCGAGACATTACCTCGCCGCGCGCCGGTGAGCGGCGCACGGAGCTGGCGCTGCGTGACGCGGCGGTGGCTGCGGGCGACGCCACGTGTACAATATATAGCTGCAGGCTGCTCGGATTATTTTATCGAGGCACGTCTCGCCACTTTATTCGCGGGAGGGGGGAGGGGCGATGAGTGCCCTCCTTCACAACTTTGACAAAGAGTGTCAACCTCTTAGCTGTCAAAATTAAGAAGCGTGGCAGGTGGCTTCTGCAAATAATTAGGGTGCACTCGATTGGCCCTCTAGAGCCCTCCCGGCGAGGGCGGAGTGCCTCGCGTCGCGTCGCGTTTACACTGTCAGCTCTCATTGTCTGCAAACTGTTGCCATAGAACAAATGTGTCGGACCTTCAGCCTGGTCGCTGACGAGGTTCCAGTGCTATTACATTAATTCCGTAATGACTGACTGTTAGCTATTTTCTTAAAATGCCTATTTTATTCACTCACCACCTGTACCACATTCACACACCAAATGATATACTACTACGTATGTCATTTATAATGTTGCCTATACCTACCTACCATTACGTTAACAGTGACTGGTTTACACTAACGCAACAAAATACAGAATTACACAAGTAAATGATGCTACGTTTGGTGTAATGTCCCCGCGCGACACCGCGTCGTCGCCGCGACCCGCGAGTGCCGCGCGGCTCGGGCCGAGTGTCATTGTGTGGAATCCTCCGGAGTGCTCGACTTCATTATACCGACTCCACTCAGTAGTGCTCGTGTCTGTGTGTCTGTCTGTGTGCACACTCACACGCTCACACACTGAGCATACTTACCGGCGCGGTCAATGAAGGTTTTATGCGATTTCTCGGTTTATTATTCAAACAGGAGACTGGGCGAACTTTGGAAAAATATTGATTTACGCTCCACTGTTGCCAACGTGACTTAAATTAAAAGCTTTACTTAAAGAGCACATTCAAAATACAGAATGCCAAGATAAAGGTCGTGATTAAATTACTTTTCTGAATAACAAAGTTAGTAAACAAAACCGTGTTTATAGCAAAATATAACGTCACCGCTACTTGCACAGTCACACAGTCTCACGCACTTCTTACAATAAACACTTTCCAAGCAGTTACATATAAACGAGTGAGATGGTCAGCGACAGACAGACACAACCCGGCACGGAGTAACGCAGGGAGTGACCGATGTCACCGTGTGACCTCTGCTTTGGTAAAAACTGTGGCGCTGTGGTACAAATGTGATCGGTTCGCGGTTCGTTCGTCCTACCCTCGCGTGACCTGTAATGAGTGCATTATGTCAAGTGGAATCACAGGCGTCACGTGTCCACCGACTACATAAATCGTAACATTATATTGCCATACTAACCAGTTGTATTTAAATTCTCCTATACTCACCTGACATGCAACATCACACGATTTAAAGTTTGAAAGAACTTAACTAAACACTAAATAAACATTGTTTTATTATGTACCGAGCACCAAATCCCGCGCGTATATATGAATAATGAGTAATGTTAGACGTGACGCGTGACGTCACACAGCCGGTGGATACATGACACACCTGTCAAACAACTGCATTACAACATAAATACGTAACTACATAACAGGTGCGAAACAATGAAACATATAGTACATGTCGCGGGTCTCCGTATGTACGGGTAATTCTTCTGGTGTGACCAAACCGTCTTGTATTCATCTAAAAAAGGAATAGAATACGATTCCACCGTTAAAATAATTGTTTTTTTTTTACTTTTTATCTATATTACAGCTTACAAAATGTTTTGAATTGGATATCTTTCATCGGTCATAACGGCAAAAAAAACAAATCTGTTTATTAAATTTATTCTATTTTATATTAAAATGTTGCCACATCTAAAAATGTTGTCTATATGTATACCCTTTCGACAGTTTACTACTAGAATGATAGCATCTTGTGTCTTTATTTGGTGTGTAATTGAATACACTTACGTATAAATTGAATACACTTACATAGAGTGGTTCGTCGCCGGAACTAACATGTCCAGCATGCTGCAGTCGGGCAGTGCGGCCGCGGGCAGCATTACCATCAACAGACGATTAACAAAACTGGCGGCAGTAAACATCGGCCGCTACAACATTGACATCACTAATTGAGTCCCGGCCCGGGCTACAACACTACACACTACACCCCACCTACACTAAAATAGAGCTCCCTGCCTGCCCCGCCTGATTTACTAAATATATTTTTAAACTTCATCAATTTCAGCTTGAAATTAATGTTATGGAAGCAAGCATGGACATTACCCGTCCTTCTATTTCGGCCATTTCTTTAGTAGAGCATTCTTAAGTAAAACAAGTGAATCAAATAAAATAACGAGATCTGGAAGTGTCCATTATTCGCCTAAGGAAGCGCGTATCATATGCGACTCATCATTGAAATGGCTGAACAAATAAGATTCAGTTGAAGAGTGATCGCCACAGCGATATCGAAACATTCGCGGGCTTGTATTTGTTCGTATCCGTGGTAACGTCGTCGGTTATTTTATACAGAATTTTGTAAACAAAGATATTTTTTAAATTGCCCCTTTTCTCTTCACACTTTGAGTATCATCAAGTTATTAATTTATTTATGAGATTTTTATAAAAAAAATTAATTTGAGTAGCTAATAAACCATTGATTTTTTAATAATTATCTTATTATGTATATGTTTTTACTTTTATATTATTTAAATTGTACATTACTTTTTTGTGTTGTTATTGTTGTATTTGAATGTTTTAATTAATTTTACCTATTTTTTTTCTTTTCTTTATTGTGTTTTGTTTTTGGTACATCGTGCATTCTTTCTTTCTTTCATATATTGATGTTTTTGTAGTTAGTTCGGGAATTTGACCAACACCAAAATTGTCAAATATCTCAACTAACGAAACTAGCCACTTTCGTATCAGCGACCTCAGGGCTAACTTTGTGGGATATTAGTTGTATTACCAGCTCCCGAGAGGAACACGTCGCATTACAAGCCACCCTGTATGGACGTACAGCGGCGCCCCGCCACCTGGCCGCGCTACATCAAAGCGGGTATTTACGCGCGCGACTATTTCAGGCGCACAGGACGCACGGCATCGATATATTGCGGTAACAGTCGCATTCCTTACTCCTGTCGCCTACTTATATCTGTGATGTACCTAGTTTTATCCTCATATCCTAGTTTTATACTCACTCATAGAAACAATGCCACATGTAAACAATACATACGTACATAACATCGCACACTTCTTCAAAGCGAACGTATTCATTAATGTAACACAACCTTTTCATTCACCTCAACTAGGTATACTATAAGTTGTGTGTAATACACGAAATCGCTCGCTGCCTGAGTGTTAACCTACGTAATAATGACGGAGAAACCGAATGAGTGTGATCATTGTCAGCGGCAATGTTCCGTATGGTACATGACTATATTGTTGTTTTGTTCGTCCGTTGGATAGGCCCGTGCACCCGCACCCCGCGCCCCCGCGCCCCCGCGCCCCCTCGCCCCGCCCGCGCGGTACACAAATAGCCTTTTACTACTTCCGCCGCTACTTGGATTCCATTACGCCGGAGGAAGCATTCCGCGAACACAGAACAACAAGCATCAGTTTATCAACACAGATGGTCGCTGATGTTGACGCTCGATTTACTTTTTTGGCAAATCACTTACCATCAGCTGATGCACTGCTCGTTTGCCTCATACTCCATAAAGAAAAGCTAAGAAATTTATAAAACGTCATTCCGATCGTATCAAACTTAGTACTTCTGTAGCACTGAACCAATACGTCTGGGAAGTGAACGGGACCAGAATGAGATGCACCTCGAATTAACTCTGAAAATATTCTCAACGTATTAGAAGAAATCAATGAATATGAGTTCTCTTTCGCTTGTCCATACCACAAGCTAGTGCTCCGTACAGTTCCGGAGTCAACATTTGAAACGTTCCCAAAGTAAATATTAAGCAAGCCAGGAGAGTCACCAAGTTACAAGTCACAGATCAAACTGCAATTAGTGCTCCGTCCTGTAGATAGTACTGTGCTAGTGACCTACCCCCGATGCTAGTATAATGAGCTGAACTCTGCTCCGTGCCACCTTAATGAAGGGCGGAGAGCGTCTGATGAAATTGGTATGAAATTAATATTAAGTGTAATTTCCCCTGCTGTTACAAACTCTAAACACTTTTTACTGCAGATGTAAATGCTATAGCTTAACTACTTGTTTATAAATATTTTGACTGATTGCATTGTTTCTTTTTATTTAACAAAGCTTGAATCAGCAGCTTGGTACATTACACAAATTTAACAGAAAATGATAGTAACAATAACAACGAGCCACTTATACATTCACACGAATAGCGACCAAATAGATAACTGCTAAGACAGCATTTAGGGAACAGAGAGTAAAGTTTTCTAAGAAAAGCATCCTCCGACCTGGCGAGGTGATCGTGTCTGGCGGGCTTTCTGCCCAATTGTTATTCGTTGAATGTTTCTATTCATGTTTATTCGCATGTAAATTTCATATGTGCGATGTAGGATTTATGACGTCATCAGTTGATTCGCTAGTCGATCGCCTATGTCCGACTTCTGTCACTTATCAAGTGTAACCACAAATAATAAAATTAATTTGCATATAATAACCGGAAGTACACAACAGAAAATGAATTAGTTAAAGAAACAATTGTTGTTACATACAAAGCGCAAAACTTTCCTGGCTTCTCGTCATCTCGCGGTAACAGTTCATATACGTGAAAGCAAGATCAGTGCTGCTGTACGTGTGTGTGTGCTATACAAGTACTTGTCTGTACCGTCTGTATGGCCCGCGTCAGTTCCAGTCAAACTGCGTCGTAGCATAATCATAATCTCTGCTCGGTGAACATAGGATGATAAATATCATTCCTTACTTCAATAACATTTAGAACTGCTGCAGGTTTTCTGTAGCGCTTGATTGAGAAGCTCGTCATTTGTTGCTCTACTCTGCTCACTACATCGATACTAATATCGGGATATCCACCAATCGTGAATGAAGCTATAGATGTCTGTCACCAATATCGCGCGCACACACACAGACACGGCCCCTGTAGCAGTTTGCACATTACGCGAGTACTTAGTTATAGGACGAAGGTATAAACGTAATAGCTAGCTAAGCTAAGTTCATTACAAATTTCACCTAATGGCGGACGGCTAATGTGCAATGTCGGTGAATGTAAATGAATTTAATGAATTGTTCTAAAACGATTAGTTTGTTTCCATATCAAACCTGTCTAATAATATTTATGGAACCGAGTATAAAGTAATCCGCACAGTCGCGGTAGAATAGATACCTGCGCCTGCTCTCACATTACACACACTCGCCGACACACGCCGGCCAATACAAAAGGATCCACGGAGAGCCACGCGCTGCAAAGTCAAAGTCAAAATCATTTATTTCAAATAGACCAGAAAGGCACTTTTGAACGTCAAAGCAAATATAATAATATTAATAACGTCTGTCTGTCGGTCAGTCCTCTAGTGAAGCTATTTGCTCGTTCCAAAGTGTAGATTCCTATGGAGAAGAACGAGCAAGAAACTCCATAGGTTACTCTTTTTCAATCAGATTCACAATACAATTCTTGGTTACATTGTTTTGATTACTTCAACTATGTGAGAACAATGTAAAACTAATATACAGTCAAAGCGACAGAAAAAGAAAATAACCTAGAGGACAATAAAAATTAATGCAGTCCGGAGCTGACCAGTCCCAGTTGACAGCGCCCGTTCACGAACATGACACGTACACCAGCACCGCCCAACTCAACCATGTTGCAGGGAATCGAGCGATCCAATGCCCGTGCCACCGCCAATGAGACCTTTGAGTGAGCATGACAACTCCAAGCTGACATAAATGCATTCTACTAATCTAATTTGATTTTAGTTAATTACAGGGCTCTCACATTTACAATAATTGTATAACGTACAGAACACATCGAAATAACATGGTTATATTACAGAAATTTTTCGTTATCCTGTGGAGCCGGACCAGCTTGCCTCCAAGCATTTTTATCTTCTATGTAATCATTTAGTTTGTAGTATGCTTGTCTACATAACGTTTTTTAATACAAAGTTTAAATTTTGATTCATTCAGATTCTGTATTTTCATTGGAACTTTATTATAACATTTAACACAGAATCCCATAAATGACTTACTTATTTTTGACAATCTAAAAAATGGTTGACTTAATCTATCCTTATGCCTAGTTTGATAGTTGTGTCTGTCAGATACTTTCGCAAACAAATGTAGGTTTTTTCTAACATACATAAGATTTTCATAAATAAATTGACATGGAACGGTCATAATATTGATCTCCTTAAACTTTTCTCTGAGAGATTCGCGACGACCTAGGTTGTAAATAGCTCTGACGGCGCGCTTTTGTAGGATAAAGATAGAATCAACATCAGCAGCCTGTCCCCACAGCAAAATACCATACGACATGATGCTATGGAAGTAACTGAAGTATACTAGTCTTGCCGTGTCTATGTCAGTTAGCTGTCTGATCTTCCAGACAGCATAAGCTGCAGAGCTCAATCGTCCCGCTAGCGATGTAATGTGAGGACCCCATTGCAATTTGTCATCTACAGTGATTCCTAGAAAAGTAGTCTCTTTTACAAATTCTAATTTCTGACTATTTAATAATACATCGCATTGGTTAGTCTTAACATTTGGCAAAACAAATCTAATACATTTTGTCTTTTTATCGTTTAATACTAGGTTATTTGATGTAAACCAATTTTGAACCTTCATTAGAGCATTATTTACGTCGTCATAATTATTTTTTCGTCTATTTATTTTAAAAACTAATGATGTGTCATCAGCAAATAATACCATCTGAGGTTCATTCTGAAATAAATGGGGCAAGTCGTTTATATATGCCAAAAATAGGAATGGGCCTAGTATTGAGCCCTGCGGTACGCCCATAGACATGCTAGCACCCGGTGAGTTTATTTTATTTACTTGTACTTTAAGTTGCCTATCCCGAAGGTACGACTTCAATAGATTTAGTGATATACCCCGAATACCATAATGTTCCAGCTTCAGCAATAGAGTCTCGTGTTCAACGCAGTCAAATGCCTTCGAAAGATCACAAAATATTCCGATAGCATCCTGTGCGTCTTCCCACGAGGCGAACACCCGCTTAATTAGAGCTACTCCAGCGTCAGTTGTACAGCGTCCCTTGGTGAACCCGTATTGTTGATTGTGAAAGATAGAGTTTGTGTTAAAGTGATGCAGCATTTGAGTAAGCATCAGTTTTTCAAACACTTTACTGAGCACTGGTAAGATAGAAACCGGCCTATAGTTATTGGGCTCCGCACTATCACCGGATTTAAACAATGGAACAACTTTACTATGTTTCATTAAGTCTGGGAAGATTCCTTGATCTACACTTTTATTAAAAATTAAAGCTAAGTAAGGTGCTATAGTCTCTATAAAAGACTTACACACCCTAACCGACATTCCCCAGAGATCTTCAGTTGACTTAACTTTAATATCTTTGAACGCTTTTATCACTGTTTGGGGGTTTGTGTGTTGAAATCGAAAATCTATTGAGCATTTCTCGACATTCTTTTTAAGAATATCTATAGATAGTGTTGGAGATGATTTCAAGGCTGCCTCCATACTGTTTGCTGAGGAACACGTGCACCAAAACGTATGCATACTATGAGTGGGCGTCCCTTCATAACACAGGCATTGAGCCATCCGCCGTGAGGTATTGACCTCAGAGGACATATTTTTCGATATGTGTGGCTCAAGCAGGTCTGGGATGAAAAACAAACAGTTGACGGAGGGCTCGCCTTACTATCCTTATACTTAATTACAGTTATTCGCCACAGCAACCCGTCTATTATGGTCTCGCGGGTGCGTAATGGCTGCTTGTCTCCCAGAATATGATACTGTTTTTATTTCCGAATTTCAACGTTTACTCAATAACACTCATAAAGGTTACTTGTATAGATTATCGTATCTATACAAGTAACATTTATTATTTACTAGCTTTTGCCCGCGACTTCGTTCGCGTGGAATAGTGACTTCCGGCAAATTTTTGGTTTTAACCACATAGTTCCCGATCTCGCGGGATCTTTTCAAAAATGAGATGTGGAAGATATTCCAGGGAACTCTTAAAAAATCAACATAATGAGCTCTGCGTTTGAATTTAATAGATGTATACTCACTTAGGGCATTGAAAAAATAGTTTAAAAACGGACTTAAACTAAAGAAATATTATAATCTTTCCGAACTTAAGATGAAAACTAACTTAAAACTAAAGAAAGCTACGAATTACGAATTTATAACAATTAAAAAAGAAATTATATTACAACCTATCCTCTATGCTATAATAACCAAGCTTAAAATAAATAATTTAAAAGAAACGACGAAATCTAATCTAATTAATTTATAAATTAGACTTACAATTTTATTAAACAAACTAACTACAGTAACTACTAATAATCGATATCAAACTAAACCTACGTTAAATAGTTTAACCAGAAAACCAGGAAAACCCAACTAATAAAATTATTAATTGACAAATACAACGAAACCAATTTAGAATATACGAAACAGCAGGACCACTATTGTTCAATTTCGTACTTATAGTACGGAATTGAACATGCGCTGTATGTCCGGAATAAATTTATTTTTTATTTTTTGATTTTTTTGATTAAACTATATCTGTACCAAATTTCAACCAAATCCGTCAAATAGTTGCGGAGATTATTGGTATAAGCATAGAATAGTGTTCGACGTGATTCTTTAATTTGACATAACTTTTTTATTTATGAACCGATTGACATGAAACAAACACTAAATGTAAATTGAAGCATACCACAATATATTCGTGAAAACCGCATCCAACTCGGATCAGCCGTTTCTGAGATTAGCGCGCATAGACAAACAGACAAACAGATAAACAGACAAACAGACAAACAGACAAAAAAAAAAATTACATTTTTGGGTTCGACATCGACATAACAATAACCCCTGCTATTTTTTTTATTTTTATTTTCAATGTACAGACAGCACTTTTCTACGATTTTATTATATGTATAGATGTACAGACAGCACTTTTCTACGATTTTATTATATGTATAGATATCATTTACTTATATTAATTTTTTAAACTAAAAAACCGGCTAAGTGCGAGTCGCACTCGCCCTTGAAGGGTTCCGTAGCAGCAAGTAGATGATATAATATAAAAGTTGTAAAATAACTTGGTTTTACATAGTGTTTGTATAAGCGACTAAGTTATATTTGCGGTTTTTGAAAATGTATTATTTCTTACAAACCAATAATGATATCTCATACCAACTTTGTTTGACAAAGTATCTGACAGACACAATTATGAATCTAGACATAAGGATAGATTGAACAATTTAAATTATGTATTAAAAAAACGATGTGTAGATTTGCATACTACAAATTGAATGATTATATAGAGGATAAAAATGCTTGGAGGTAGGCTGGTCCGGCTCCACAGGGTAACGAAAAATAAAGTAATTCCAACAATGTAATAATAATAAAACCATGTTATTTCAATTTGTTCTGTTAAATTAGATACAATCATTGTAAATGTGAGAGCCCTACTGTAATTAGCTAAAACCGTATTAGACTAGTAGAATGCATTTGTGTCAGCTTGGAGTTGTCATGCTCACTCAAAGGTCCCATTGGCGGTGGCACGGGCATTGGATCGCTCGATTCCCTGCAATATGGTTGAGTTGGGCGGTGCTGGTGTACGTGTCATGTTCGTGAACAGGCGCTGTCGATTGGGACTGGTCAGCTCCAGCCTGCATTAAGTTTCTTGTCAGGGTTATTTTCTTTTTCTATCACTTTGACTAAATATTAGTTTTACATTGTTCTCACATAGTTGAAGCAATCGAAACAATGTAACCATGAATTGTATTGTGAAACTGATTGGAAAAGAGTAACCTATGGAGTTTCTTGCTCTTTCTTTTCCATAGGAATCTACACTTTGGAACGAGCAAATAGCTTCACTAGAAGACTGACCGACAGACAGACGTTATTAATATTATTATATTTGCTTTGACGTTCAAAAGTGCCTTCCTGGTCTAATTGAAATAAATAATTTTGACTTGACTTTGACTTTAAACTAATTTTCGTTGAAAGTTTCCATTGAAATCTACAGCATATATAGGTATATGATGTTTTCTCGAAATTTCTACTTTGCGTCGCTGTGCTGTCGTCTACAGCATATATTTTTTATGTTTTCTCACTCTCTTATTTTAAAAGTTAGCATTTATCTTTTAAACAATTGATTTTGACGAAAAATGGTTTTAGGAACCTTAATGTCTTTTTAAAAGCCCTATTCATAGACACCCATCACGGTTATGTTAGCATATTTTATTTTTGTATCAGCACCATGTATGGAGTGTCCCCCTTTAATTTTTTAATTTTTATTCGAAATTCGAATAGCGGTTACTACAATACATCAATCTACAAAGTTTCAACTATGTTGACCCAACAGTTTCGGAAATATATGGCTGTGACTTACGGACGGACGGACTGACAGACAGACATGACTATTCTTAAGGCTTTCGTTTTTTGCCATTTGGCTACGGAACCCTAAAAGTAAGTCCATTGATATAGTTTGATAGTTGTCTACGGCAGGTACGGTCTCTACATCTGACGATATCGGAACGTAGCCTTAGTACGCGCTGACTTTGCAGATGATACATCATGAATATTTAAAGTAGGTCGACGAACGAATAATTTTGACGACGTAAACAGTTCCATTCTTCAGTACTTGTACTCCCATTAATTTGGTCGTACACAGTACATTTTGTAAAGAGTAAATGCATAGCGTTTCTTTCTTGTTTTTCTCCATTGTAAGCTACACCTGGGAACGAGAACCTAGCTTCACTGACTGACAGACTGACAGACAATTCAATTCGACGTTTCAAAAGTGCCTAATTAAGGACTAACTAAATTAATGTTTTGGCTTTGACTTTACGTTGAACGAAAATGAAACGAGAGAAACGAGCGCGATCGGATGATTGGTCGGCAGGAATGAACCAACCATTCAAAGTACCGAACTCGCTCTCTTCTCGACTTCGTCAAACGTAAGGCAAACTGAACCCTTAGGTACAGTTTATGGTACAAACGACGCTATGCGACAGCGCGTAGCTCCTGTCACACACTCGTCGGTATTCTAGTTCAAACATATTCTAGTTTTAGTTGTACACACAGTTAGCTGTACAATTTATTGGAAGAAAAAATCCAATAGATAATGCGAAAATCGGTAGAACATTCAAGATTGACTCATACCAAATGGACGGCGCACACCTAAATATTCCAAATATTGCTTTGTCGGGACTCCACGTTGTTTGTTGGAACATTGACCATAAACATTCCAGCCTGTGACTAATTGTTCTAAATACACAACCCATTGAGCGACATCCAAACGCCACGAGTTGTGTCTAGAAGTCTGTCAACAACCTAACCTTCCACGTACACTGCAATATGTTCGCTTGCAATCCCACGGACGCTACGGATGAGATTGCTTCATACACATTCTGATGGCGACCATAAACTGACCGCCGTTACTCTTTATCTTCTACCACGAATGGCGAACTTACTCTCGATGTTTTCTCGTCATTTCGACGTCGCGTCGGTGTGCTGTCGTGTCGCTTAGTAAAACACAGTCGCAGAACCATGAACTGCTGTAGATTTCACCGCATTATCATATTTAATGAACCTAGTTATTTTGATTAAAACATATTTCTAATTCTGATTTATTTTATGACGTAAGCACTTGTATATTAATGATTCTGACTCTAAAGATTTCCACAGTAATCTATCTTTCGCTATACAAGTCTACAGTATTAATGTTCATTTAAAAACGAATGAATGTTATGCGCGGATATTAATTATAAATACTATCTCACTTGAATTTGGTTTATGTTTACTGCATTATGCAGAGAGTGTACAATAGTATGCGTCGCGTTCTACCGTTTGTTCCTGCAGTGGATACTGAATGCTGGAACGTTCCCGTCGCCTGCACGACACACCTCGCTGAAATATATCAGCACATTTCTCCTGGAGCCGTTAGCTGAGGTTCTATAGTACGCTGGCGCAAGGCACGACCAGCATCTGAGTGGAGAGATTATAAAATACTAAAAAACGTCAGCAGTCGTACGTTCAAGTGTTTACCACCTAAGCCCACATTGTGGAATGCAATAAAGAATCGAGTATTGAGTATTATATTTCCTACAAATACGAAGCTTTAATAACAATGATCGGCTAAACCGTTGGATCGTGTTTGTCTAGGCGAAGCCGGCGTGCGACGCTGAATAATCTCACTAAGTTATTTTTGATGACAACATCGCAGCAAGATTAATACGCCCCTTTGTCACAAGAACGAGACCTTAACTGGAATGTGTCTCAATTTATATTCTTTTTATGGAGCTGAGTCGGGAATAAAGTTTAGTGCCGTAGAAAAACATGGCTGCTTTTTCCACTACACAGTAGCGCGTAGAAGGTCAACTGAAACACAGCCGCCGTCATATTAAACAGTCCTACGGAGCAGTCGACTAGTCACTGTGTACTGACCCGTGCACGTACTAACTAATGTATGCGACACTGACTCATTCTGATACTAAGTTACTAAATCATTTTCTTCAAGCTTAGTAAGGCAGTAACAGAGCAGTAATGTTGTCTTAAAGTATTGCTAAATGACCGAAGATCGGCATCAATTATAATTGAAAATCCTAATAATGAGCAACAAAGGCGTGTAAGTGGGCTGTCATACAGCCACAGGTCCCGTGGTGTCTGCCCAACGCCAGGCAGTGTGGGGCCGGCACACGTCGCCTGTTTGTCTAGCACATAGTTAATGAGCGCTCGCCCTCCGCAGCCTCGAGCAGAGGTCGCTCCAATGGAGCGGAGGACACGCGGGCCTGCGACCGGCCGCCCGGCGACACTTCAAACACTGTTTCAATATGAGCTTGAGAACAATTATATTTTGGTACATTTGATTTGGATCAATCTCCTGAACCGTCCTCGATTATTATATAAAACTTATTATACTACACATATTATTATATATAATTACTATACATTATACTACTGTGTAAAAATTTACTACTAATTACATAATATTTATCTAATATATACCTCTTGGATCCGACAGACAAACTACATATATAGTTTTGTCGGACTGTATACTAGTTTATAAGTTCATAACATGTACCTTTTAATAAAATAAATAAATAATAAATAATTCTCATTCTCTTAATATTATTTACCACGCGTACAGCTCGTATAAATATAAAGCTAAAGAGTTTGAACGCACTGAACTCCTGAACTATTGGTTCAATTTGGATAATATTTTTTGTATTGGATAGTCCATTAATTGAGGAAGGTTCCTAGTTTGAGACTTGAGGAAGGATGTGGGATAGTTATTTTTATCCCGAAATGTATATCTGCTGAACCTTTTTGGGTGATATTCGGTAAAACGATAGTTATCAACCCAGAAATCCCATGAGAACAGGAACTATACGTTAAAATCCCAGCACTCTATAATTTAAACCACTTTGATTATTTTGTTTTGAAACCACGAAAATAAATTCATTTCTCAATAAATATAACTTAGGTGCTGAATCGATTCTGGTGACATTCGTTACAGCCATAGCATTATACCCTGGAAAAGACTAATTCAAAGACCCACATTCTGCCAGAAGTCATTATTGTACGCAGACGAGGTCGCGGCCAATAGCTATTATAATTACATATTTGTAAAGTCAATAAATCCTAAATTAACTGAAGCTCTGCTTATATAAAACATAGTATAATAGATCTGTACAGTGTACTCGGACGGCTGACTGGCGATGTATCAACCCGACAGCCCTACGTCTCCCGTAACTTTTGTGTAACAAGGCGATATTACAAAAGTTGTTACAATACGGCACATTAATTCCGCGTGTGGCGATAGTTTATTGTTGTACAAACATTTGCATTGTTCTTGTGTGCCGCGCGGTCGCCGGCGGCAACTTGTGGGCCGCGCGGTCGCCGGCGACAACTTGTGGGCCGCGCGGTCGCCGGCGGCAACTTGTGGGCCGCGCGGTCGCCGGCGGCAACTTGTGGGCCGCGCGGTCGCCGGCGACAACTTGTGGGCCGCGCGGTCCGCACCCGAACCGCTCACGAGCCGTACACGAGTCGCGCACGATTGTTTATTTACTTCAATCATTTTGTTAAACAAACTATATCCGGCCTAAAGTTATATACTAATGTTATTTCTTTTAGTTATATACTAATGAGTTTGCAATGTGTAATGGGTGAGACAACCACCACCACTCAGCACTCGCAACACACACCACGCGGGAGTTGTTCTGTACCCTCCTCTACACGCTGTATTCCTTCACATTGCTTCGATGCACTGTGCTGCAAAATAAACCCTGCGAGGTAATATTTAAATAGCTAGTATACATATGAATATCATAACTACAATATCTGATTACTTGAATGTTTCCAGAACTCTGGAAATAAAATACCTAAATGAAAAATTGTTCCAACACTAACTAAAAATTTTGGTAGGTAATTGGAATACATTGCCAGTTATTGGTTAGGTAATATATACAATACGATATTATGTGTTAGAGATTACGGGTGTGTAATAATTAATGGATACTAATGTATGCACGAGGTCCGAGACTTTCGAAACTATCTAGCGGCGGGTATCTGCTGCACAAGTGCACATCCGTATCGCAGTCAAAGTAGGAGATGTCAAGCTGAGTGCTGCCAAAGTCGACACCTGTGGCGTGTAGTTACGGTAACTGCGCATCGAACGCAGGCTCGGGACGCAATGATCGTACTAACGCGCCCGGTAGCTAAAGTTATTCACGGAGAACTTCGGTTGGTTGCATCGACTGTACTCGTAGTATCTTAATTTTAAATCATACAAACTTGTCACAACAGTACAAGGGTCACTCGCTAATATTACGAAACATTTGTTCTGTAAATCTGATCGCCTAGTACCACTATCTACCTAATTTTGATGTTCGGTTTCTGGAATTTTATGTATTGGAAAAATTCATAACTTGGTACCATGAAAACATGAGTTTTAAAAACCCTTCCCGTATCGTTTGTTATGTTATCTAGCAACCGTGCACTTGATATGTATACCCCTTTTTGTTACACCGTGTATATCTGAATGTCTTGCAAGTAACAGACGAACGTTGTGTACAGGGTGCGTGCAGTCGCGCAGGATGTGCGCGTGCGCGTGGCGGCTGCACGTGTTCACCGCCGCGCTCGTGCTCGCCGCGCATCTCATCAAAGGTACGTATTGCCGCGCCGGCCATCACTATACTTCTTACTTCATTTCACATTTCACATAAGTCAGATTGCTCGGACAGTCGCGAATAAAACGCAAAACACACCTGTTTTTGTATAAATAACGACGTGTGGGCTTCCAAGTACGTACAGAGGCGCGCGCTCCCTCAACACAGATACAAATCTGTATGTAAATGCGGCAGTGTATTGTAAACACCGCATAGTTATCGAGGCCGGATCGAGTTTGCGCAACTTGTTACTGTAGCTAATGGATGTTTCGTTAAGTGGAGCTGTGTAAACACCCGACGAGGGTGTTCACTGTACCTCTCGACACCGCTCGGCTGCACTCGGCGGCGCTCGGCACCACTCGGCAACACTCGGCACCACTCGGCACCACTCGGCAACACTCGGCAATAGTCGGTGCCGCTCAGCACTGTTTTAATGAATAACTAAAACGTTTGTTGACACATCAATTCGGACAATTTGCGACGACGACTTGTCGAAAACTTATTTATTTGTAAGTAGACGCGAGTTCAGCTGCAGGCGACATCGCTAGTCTTAGTTGAGCAACGAGCCGACCGACCGTTCGCTAACGGCTTTGTAAGGTTACATGACACATACCGTTTACTTTATCGACGTAACTTAGACCCTGGCCACTATATTAAACCAATTTAGCAAGTGATTTCTGAAAAACTGCGCTAATTACACGGAAACAGACAAATAGTATAATTTATAAATAAAGAATAAACGATCGATATATCAGAGTTAAGAACACAATGTAAAATAATGTCCGCCGGGAACAATGGAGCGAGTGGCTCAGTGGTTAACGTGGAGCTATCAACAAATCAAACAGCGGCACCACGCCGCCGCGGCTGTGTGTGTGCGGCACCACGCCGCCGCGGCTGTGTGTGTGCGGCACCACGCCGCCGCGGCTGTGTGTGTGCGTCGCTCTATCTGCTGCGATCTGTCTTAGCCAAGCGTCACATAGCATCATAATTATCAACACATATGTATAATAAGACAGTAAAAATCGAATGTCTGTACATTAAATATTTTTCCAAAAAAATTATAGGAGGCAAGTAAAGGAACAATTTTTGGATTTTGTTGTCGTCTGTCTGTCAGACTTTCTGTCTGGTACGTTATAACTTCGAAACTACTCAACTGATTTGAACGCGGTCACGGTTGGATTACATATAATTAGGAATTGTCAAAACTTTGTTTCGTCAAAATCGGTTAAGGGAAAAAGAAGTTATTGTCAATTATTGAAAATTTACTTCAAGCACTGCTTCAAAACGTTTAAACACTACAACTTAATATCTACTAGTTAATATTAATCACAAATATATCTATATATTTTTTTTCTGTAAGTAAGTATTTATAAAATAATACTTTTACACGTCAATATTTTAAATCTAGCTAGATGAGGCCGGCATTTCCTATCCGACTACTCTGAGAAGAAATGCCGAAACAAACTCAGAAGTCATACTCTCTTTTAAAGTCCAGACAATGAAATAGAGGATAATGTGAGAGAACAACTTAATATTTCTTAATCTTAATATTAAAACTTTGAAGAGGTAAGAAAATAACAAATAACACGGTGTGCGCGGACGCGGTTGAAGTGTTGAATAGTGCTCAATAGATGGCATTGATCAAAGTCAAAGTCAAAATTATTTATTTCAAATAGATCACGAAGGCACTTTTGAACGTCAAAGCAAATATAATAATATTAATAACGTCAGTCTGTCGGTCAGTCCTCTAGTGAAGTTATTTGCTCGTTCCAAAGTGTAGATTCCTATGGAGAAGAACGAGCAAGAAACTCCATAGGTTAATCTTTTTCAATCAGATCCACAATACAATTCTTGGTTACATTGTTTCGATTGCTTCAACTATGTGAGAACAATGTAAAACTAATATTCAGTCGAAAATAACCTTGAGAACAACAAAATCGATGCAGTCTGGAGCTGACCAGTCCCAATCGACAGTGTCTGTTCACGAACATGACACGTACACCAGCACCACCCAACTCAACCATATTGCAGGGAATCGAGCGATCCAATGCCCGTGCCACCGCCAATGAGACCTTTGAGTGAGCATGACAACTCCAAGCTGACACAAGTGCATTCTACTAGTCTAATACAGTTTTAGCTAATTACAGGGCTCTCACATTTACAATGATTGTATCAAGTTTAACAGAACACATTGAAATAACATGGTTATATTATTACATTATTGGAATTAGTTTTTTTTTCGTTAACCTGTGGAGCTGGACCATTTTGCCTCCAAGCAAATCTCTCTCTCTCTGTAGTCGGCCCCTCATGACTGAGGATCGTGGTCATCATTGGATTCGCATTTGGAGCGAATTATTTGCCTCCATCGCATCGTGAACGAGTTGGTGGAACCCGGTGGTAGACGATTCCTTGATCTGGTCTGTCCATCGCGTTGGTGATCGGCCTCGTGATCGTTTGCTCTTCCTCTCTCGAGCTAAAAGTCCACGTTTCGACTCCATAAAGAAAGATCGGAAATACTATTGCTCTGATGAGTCGCCTTTTGGTATTGATGGTGATACTCCTCTTCCCCCACATGCTTTTGAGTCGAGCCATAGCGTCTCTGGCCATGCCAATCCTCCTTATTATTTCGGGAATGCAACTGCCATCATTGTAGATTAGGGACCCAAGGTAGATGAAGTGGTCAACGGTCTGGATTCCGGGGATGACGTTTCCCGCATCTGGTAAAATCCCCGCTCCTCCATATCCTCTATATAATCATTCAATTTGTAGTATGCTAGTCTACACATCGTTTTTTTAATACATAATTTAAATTGTCTTTCATTTAGGTGTTTTATTTCCTCTGGAGTTTTGTTATAACATTTAACACAGAATTCCATGAACGACTTACTTATTTTTGCCAATCTAAAGAATGGCTGGCTCAATCTATCCTTATGTCTAGTTTGATAATTAAGTCTGTCAGACACTTTACCAAACAAGTTTAGATTTTTCCTAACATACATAATATTTTCATAGATAAATTGACATGGAACGGTCATAATATTGATCTCCTTAAACTTTTCCCTGAGAGATTCGCGACGACCAAGATTGTAGATAAACATGGACGATTGATGTCAGCAACCTGTTCCCACAGTAAAATGCCATACGACATGATGCTAATGCTGCTGTAACTGAAGTACACTAGTCTTGCCGTGTCTGTGTCGGTTAACAGTCGGATTTTCCAGACAGCATAAGCTGCAGAGCCTCGTCTGTCGTAATGATCTATACATATAATAAAATCGTAGAAAAGTGCTGTCTGTACATCTGTACCAAATTTCAACCAATTGAAAATAAAAATTTAAAAAATAGCAGGGGTTATTGTTATGTCGATGTCGAACCCAAAAATGTAATTAACTTTTTTTTTGTCTGTTTGTCTGTTTGTCTATGCGTCTATGCGCGCTAATCTCAGAAACGGCTGATCCGAGTTGGATGCGGTTTTCACGAATATATTGTGGTATGCTTCAATTAACATTTAGTGTTTGTTTCATGTCAATCGGTTCATAAATAAAAAAGTTATGTCAAATTAAAGAATCACGTCGAACACTATTCTATGCTTATACCATTAATCTCCGCAAGTATTTGACGGATTTGGTTGAAATTTGGTACAGATATAGTTTAGAAAGGACATAGGATAGTTTTTAGGGTTCCGTAGCCAAATGGCAAAAAACGGAACCCTTATAGATTCGTCATGTCTGTCTGTCCGTCCGTCCGTATGTCACAGCCATTTATTTCCGAAACTGTTAGACCTACATAGTTGAAACTTTGTAAGATGGTGTATTTCGGTAACCGCTATTAGAATTTTGAATAAAAATTAATAAATTTAACAATTAAAGGGGGCACTCCATACATGGAACTGATTCAAAAAAAAAATTTTTTTCAGCTTACATATCCGTGATGGGTATCTATGGATCGGTCTTTAAAAAATACATTAAGGTTCCTAAAATTACTTTTCGTCAAAATCAATCGTTTGAAAGTTAGACGCTTCCAAAGTGGAAAAAATTGTGTCCCCCCCCTCTAACTTTTAAAATAAGAGAGTGAGAAAACTGAAAAAAATATATGCTGTAGATTTCAATGGAAACTAACAACGAAAATTGGTTTGAACGAGATATCATAATTAGTTTTTAAGAAATAAAACATTTTCAAAAACCGCAAATATAACTTTGTCGTCCATACAAATACTATGTAAAACCAAGTTATTTTACAACTTTTATATTATGTCATCTACTTGCTGTTACGGAACCCTTCATGAGCGAGTCCGACTCGCACTTGGCCGGTTTTTATTTCATATAGTACGGAATTGAAC
Organism: Spodoptera frugiperda; assembly: GCF_023101765.2. NCBI lineage: Eukaryota > Metazoa > Arthropoda > Insecta > Lepidoptera > Noctuidae > Spodoptera > Spodoptera frugiperda. Next base: position 6,856,038 of record NC_064214.1, on the reverse strand, counting down.
AATGTCGGGCTGTTCCTATACTCCGTAGATAGATGGCGTTGATCGCGCAATGATGTCATTACAATTGTTCAGTTCATGTTATTGTTTTAATTCATTGGAAATTTGTTTTTACAAAATAGTAAAAAGCAATGAAAAATATAATATAATACAACTTTTAGTACAAAGAAAACGCTCTAACGGAGTATAGATAATTCTATGTCGATCGTTACACGACTTCGGTTCATGTTATTGTTTTAATTCATCGAAAAAAAGTAAATAAATAGTAAAAAGGTATGAAAAAAATAATATCAATATAATTAAACTTTTAGTACAAAGAAAATGCCATTTTGAAGAGTTCCCTGGAATATCTTCTACATCTCATTTTTGAAGAGATTCCGCGAGATCGGGAACTATGTGGTTAAAACCAAAAATTTGCCGGAAGTCACTATTCCACGCGAACGAAGTCGCGGGCAAAAGCTATATTGAATAATATTAAATTGGTGCCAGTATAATAATATGTAGGTAATGTAATCCTTAAAAACCTGCAACTTGTTGAGATTATTTTATACGAGGTTACCTAGATTACTACTATACAGATATAATAATGTATTTTTTACGGTCAATAAAATATTTTTACATTAAGAAAATGACTGAAATGTATAAAACATATATCGATAACATTGACGGTGCTCTACATCGTAGCCCCGTGTCGTAGCGCTACGCCGTAGTTCGTAGCGCAAACAATAAAACACTCGCCTACGCCGGATAAATATTAATCGTTTGACCTGAGATTTAACTGATGATGATTTTTTCCTCTCCCATTGTAATTTCGCTTAACGATTATTAAAACAATATGAGAGAGATGGAGCTGCCCCGGCACGCTGCTGCTGGTACACGAAGTACTATCTGTTTACATACTTCAAGTTGGACGGTACTTGGCATTTTCGATATCCAGGTTGAGTAACATTTGTCTTGTTTCAATAATTGAACAATATCATAAATTTACGACATTGACCAATCTCCTACTATATGTGTTGCAGCAGACCACCCCCTCAACCCTGTTCGCTACCTTAGGAGCGAGCAACTAGTATAGCCAAATAATAATTACAATCTATATGTTTTCCCGTTACGTCGTAATTATAATTTTAACCGTAAATTAATTTTATATTAATTGGTTGATACCATTGTGGTCTCATTACGTTACTTCCACCGTACATATTCAGTTTGCATGATGACGTGTATGTAAGTATCGCGGACACTTGTTTGTGTGTGTGTATTGTTATGCCTCACACAGATATACGAAAGGTCTTTGTTAAAAGTTGAACTATTCTAATTCTATACAGCGATTATGCGTCCAATAATAGTAGCGGTAGTAGTTGTGAAGTTGCGATCGCGTAGTTAATACACGCCAGTCGTGCTGGCGGGCGCGGGCCGCGCGGCGGCGGCGGAGCGGTGCCGGCCGCGGTACAAAGTAGACGTGAATGAGCGCGTAATCGCAACGATCAATCAGCTCGCAGAGTAAGACCGGAACACTGGCCTAACGCGCCGACGGCACGCGACGACCGAGCGCCGCCACCGCCTGCCGCGGCCCGCGGCCCGCGCGCCCGTCTGCACGCACTTTACCATGCTAACTCTGATTGTTTATTGAGCCCCGACGGACTGACCGACTTGTTCGGCGTCAGCGTACATAGCGCGCAAGCGTGGTACCACCGACTAGGAAATTATGAAATCCCATAATGTCACGTACACGTTATCGCTATCAATCAGCGTACACCTACATATACAAAACCCCTCCTTCGGGTGTACTGAATAATTTATACTTACTGAAACTTATAAGGCCCTATATCATAGTAAGGATTTGTCGACGTTCTCACGGAAATGGAAAAATTGGGACTTTCATGCGTGTTGATGCATCAACAAAAGTTAGTGGTATTCGTACGATATATGAAGAAAGAGTGAGTCTTACAATGAGTGCACAAAAATAATTTTAAGTCCATTGTAACTGACTAATTGGCAACTTCCATAGCGCTGTTATTGTATATCCCACCGTAGGTAGTGCGCTGGGTAGGCTGCTACAGTAACTACAGGTTGTCTTAGATAATTGTGGAAACAAAAGTGAACAGTTTTTGTGAATCGACTGGGAAGTGGAGCGGCCGGTTCCGGCGGGATTGCGAGCTTTGTTTCGCTCGCGAGGAGACCGGGCCCCGGGTCGAGCCGGGCCCTGGGCCCCGGACCCCGGACCCCGGACCGCTGGCATTGTTTCTAATTAATCACGAGCTCCGACCTACATTGTGTTTCTTTTTTATGATGTATGTGTATGAGTGCATGTGTATTATGTGGCCGGTTCTCTAAGACTGCGACCGTGCATAACAACTCTACTGGTAGTAGAGAACTGAAATTTAGCATGTATGTATGTTCGATGGAACATGTAGGGTAACACTAAGAGAGGATTTTTCGGAAAATGCCTCCTTCCTTCCCTCCTTCCTCCAAAGACGAGAATGCCGAAATTTTTACTAAACTTCTTATTATCAAACCACTGATTTAAACGACATTTGGTGGTCGTAACAACAGATATGGTCTAAATACCAGACCAGGGTTTTGAAATAGTTTTTATCCTAAAAATCCTACTGGATCGGGACTTTTCAAACAGCTGAATCAATTTGGGTGAAATTGATATTAAAATAGTTTCAGATAAGCATAGAACTATGAGCATAATAGCATTGACCCGAATATATCCTGAAAGGATCCGGGTATGTCCTAAAACTGCAACCAGACACCGAGGAATGGGCAGCAGCATTCCAAGAGATTTTATGGAAGTTATACTCAACTCACAATCCACTCAACCTGTTAGCTCAGGCGCAGATCCAAGAGCTAAGCTTACCCGATACTATACCGAGGACATCCCGGACATCAGCTTGTACGAGATTAGAATCTAACTTCTCAGCTATTTCTATACGCTGTTGGGGAGGGTCATCACGAATCGTCTCGCTCGTAGGTTCAGTTGGAAGCTCTACCCTCGAAATTGTTGAAGACCACGTGTACTAGAAGGAGGTCAGTCGGCGAATCCAACTTGGATGGTGGTGTTCGGGAAACTACGCAACATCTTCTCGTCCAACATACCTCAGTCTCGACGTCTATTGCCAATGTGTGTTATGGTCTATGGAACTAAATGTGGTCTCCCATTATGGGCCTTATAAGGAAGTTCACGGCCACTCAGTGCGCTATGGAAAGGGCTATGCTCGGGGTTTCTTTGCGAGACCGATTAAAAAATAAGGAGATCTGCAAACGAACAAAAGTCGCCGACATAGCCCAGCGGATTAGCAAGCTGTAGTGGCAGTGGGCCACAGGCACGCGCACCAAATAGCTCGGAGAACCGATAGTCGCTGGGGCAGAGAGGTTCTCAAATAGAATCCGTATACCTCCTGATTAAGGTCTCAGATAGCCGTTGGATGCAGGTCACATGCCAGTGAACTAGCTAGAAGTCATTGGGGAGACCTATGTTCAGCAGTAGACGTCTTGTGTCTAATAGGATGTTTATGAAAAGCATAGAATAGTTTTTATCCCGGAAATCTCCCGGGAACGCTCTTTTTGCTGCACATCAACGACCTGCTTAACCAGTTGTTGAAAGGTATGTGTCCGATGCGCGGACTAGCGGAACACAGATCCAGTCTCTAAGAGAATCCATGGTCGAACGGTTGAACTCGTCCTTGAAGGCGGTCTCCGATTGGGGTGACGCCAACTTGGTCAAGTTCAACGCTACCAAAACCCAATTTCCGCTGGCTCCTACTTTCCGAAATGTATCCGTTCCAATATCGGATCATCTAGAGCTTCTTGGCGTAACTCTATCGCCAACACTAAACTTCGGCTCTTATATAGAGTCGAAGGCGCATCTGGCTGGTAGGAAGTTGGGTATCCTCTCGAAGGTGAGACGGTACTTCACACCAGAACAACTGCTGAGCCTGTACCAAGCGCAGGTTCGGTCATGTATGGAGTACTGTTCTCATCTTTGGGATGGCTCGGCTAAATACCAGCTGGATGCGCTCAAACACATTGAAAGGCGTGCCAAGAAGCTCATCAATGATAATGCGCTTGTGGAGGCCCGGCTTCAAAGCCTTGAACACAGGTGCAAGGTCGCAAGCCTTTCCGTTTTTTACCGGATACATTTCGGAGAGTGTGCGGGGGAATTGCACAACTTGATTCCTCCTAGTCCTTTCCATCATCGAACCACAAGACAATCGGCGAGGCGTCACCGATTCATGGTGGATATCCCACCCACACGCACGAAGCGCTTCGCTTCAAGCTTCCTTGTGCGAACTGCTAGGGAGTGGAACTCCTTGCCGGAGTCTGTGTTTCCTGATGTGTATAACCTGGGTATCTTCAAAGCCCGAGTGAATAGGTTGCTTATGGGCAGACGTGCTCCACCGTAGGCCGCAATATCACTTACCATCAGGCGAGATAGCGGCCAAACGTCGGCCCATTTAACATAAAAAAAAGAACAGAACCAAGGCGTTAAAACCTATCTATATCTTAAACCACTGATATTAGCAATAGTAGTAACGTCACGCCTTTTATCCCCGAAGGGGTAGACAGAGGTGCTCATTACGATACGTAATGCCGCTATACCTATCACCATTTTGTGTTGTAAGTCCCATGTTATAGGGGGTGAGCCTAATGCCATATACTCCGTGCTACCACTGAGAATTTTACGAATAACCGAAAAAGCCCAGTAATACTTTGCCTGACCCGGGAATCGAACCCGAGAATCGAACCCCTTGTTTGGTAGTCGCACTTGCGACCACTTGACCAATGAGGCAGTCAGCTGAAATCAGCCCTAAAATAAATTCTTTGGAAATCCCCACCAAAGAGAGAAAAAAAAAGGGGGGGGATTCGATTTTTTTTACTTAACCACTTTCTATCTAACCACTGAACCCGCAGTAGACCTTGCACTGTTATTGTAAGGCCGATAGTCCATGTAAGTCGGGTTCGATTAGTAGAATCACCACAGAGCAGTAAGTAGCTCCCCTCGAGCTAGAGAGCGGCGCGCGGCGGTCTGCCAGAAAATAAAACATTCATCAAGTCCCGGTTCGTTAGTCACAAAGCGCTGCCATCAAAAAGCAATGAAATTATAAGAGCGACGAACAAATTGGAAAACTATTATGTGTCCGTCAGCCTCGTTATTTACTGAGCAATTTGCCGAATGGAATTAACTCGGACGCGAGCTGCACAGCCGCCCTCCAATTTACCGCTTTCCCCGTTGTCCCACTGTTGTCATTGACACAGAAAAGCGTCACTCATGAATATTCGCACGCGTCGCTCGCCCTTTTATCATGTTCATTGTAACATTGTATAAGATTAAATTATAAAAGGCTCGCTGGTGGTGGAATGAATCCGCGCCGGCGCGTGACACGAATCAAACGAAGCAAATTTTTCTTTCCTTCTTTCTTATTTTTTTTACCTTTACCTACCATCTAACAGAAATTATCCTAACAGGACCACGTCCTTTTACCAGTCATCGTGTATTCTATAAATTACGCAATATCGTGGGTTCGATTCCATCGCAAGCTCACCAAGGGAACAGGTCAAAATCATAGTGCAACAAATCACTAATACGTAAGGACGGCTATTGCTACCACAACTACTGCTGTGCCGTGTTACTATCGAGTAGGCAGGAGCAGAGATTACTGGCTCTACCGAGCCGGCGCGGCGCGCGGTGCGCCGGTGCTCCAGATAGCAAACGACCCTCGCGCACTGCGATCACTGAGTCCTTACAAATAAACTCCTCGTCACTCGTCATACGACTGCGAGATGTTGCTGACGTGGCTCCACCCCCCATCCCTTCAGTTCACAACCACCCCCTCCACCGCATTACTACATCGGCCACCACATTCAATAGCTTTAACTGAAAATATATAAAAGGAGCAGAATTGTCGGTACGCCAGCCTCCGCCACGCTTTTCATAAATTATCGTTTGAAATCTTAAATGATTCACGCGGTACGATGGCATTAAAATTAAGCCGCGCATTTGTGAAGGCGAGACGACTTTAAATCGATCAATACATAAACATTATGTCTGTCAAACAATTGCGTCGTCGGTGGTGGATCGCAACTGTGGCTGCCTACCGAGGTGTTCAAGGCTTGATTCCTGGATGGGTAAGAGACTCCTAAAAGGAGTCTTTAAGCTAATATAGGTGACATTAAAGACATTTCTTGTTTTCATTCACCAACCTTTAAATGACATCTAGCGGTACAAGTAAGGCGTTGCTTTAAATGCTCTCTCACGCTAAGTATGTAGGGTATAGTTAAGTTGTATAATCGAGGCTTACCTGTCGGACAGGTACGTGACGTACCCCGGTCACCAGGGCGAGTGGAACCGGCGAAAGATGTCGCGCGGTGTTCCACAGGGTTCGGTTTTGGCCCACGGACGGGGGCCGCGCTTAAGCGGCTCCTGCCCAACCTCGGGGGGCCAAATTCAGGGGTCCATGGCCCTCTACGGCGCCCCTGTGTGGGCGCCGAACCTGATGCGGCGGCCATTCGGGTGATCCGCGGATATCGAACGATCTCCAGTGAGGCGGGTAACCTCCTTGCTGGACTACCGCCATGGGATTTGGAGGCGAAGGTGCTCGCGCGCGTCTTCAGCTTGCGCGCCAACGCGCGTCGCCGGGGCGAAACTCTACTGCCACGCCAGATCAGTGCGTGGCGGGACGAGCTCCGGCGCGATCTCATGGCGGAATGGCAGCAACGACTGTCGCAACCGAGGGCTGGGCTCGCTGTCATTGCAGCGGTAAGTCCCCTCATAGAGGAGTGGCTTGAGAAGCGCCACGGCGTCCTCATCTACCGCCTGACGCAGGTGCTTACCGGACATGGGAGTTTCAGTAGGTTCCTGTTTCTGATTGGGCGGGAGGAAATGCCCGGGTGTCATCACTGTGAGGACCGCCCAGAGGATACGGTGGAGCATACGGTCGTGGAATGCCCTGCATGGGCTGAGCACCGCTGTGTCCTCAGGGATGTGGTCGACGACGGTGACCTCTCGCGTCCGGCATTGGTACAAGCTATGGTGCGGAGCGAGGGGGAATGGGATGCCGTCTCCCACTTCTGCGAAGCAGTCATGCTAGCAAAGGAGGAGGCGGGGCGCGTGAGAGAACAAACCTCCTCACGCCCCAGCCGTCGCGACACTCCGGGCGTCGGGGATCGCGAGATGATCTCCGGCCACCGTAAGTGCGGGCCTTTTGTGTTGTGGGTGCGTTTAAATATATACGAGTTCACACGCACATGACATCCATACCCGAAACAACAATTTGAGGATCACGCAAACAGTTGGTCCGTACGGGAATCAACTAAAAAAGTTACCCAGCCAACCGCGCCAACCGCGCCAACCGCGCCAACCGCGCCAACGACGCCAACCGTGCAGTCTTAAATTGTCATTAATATAATTGTGATAGTAAAACTTTGTAATAATATCTCGCAACAAATTTTCTTCTTGGAGCGAATGTATAGTTCACATCGCCGCGGGATATTCACATTCGAACTGGAAAAGAAATATTGTAAAGAGAATCCGTTTTAGAGCAGTTCAAAGTGAGCGGAGGTGCGGAGGTGCGGAGGGGCGGAGGGGCGGGGTAGCGCGGCGCGGTGCAAGCTGTGGATACTGGGTTACGTGCGCCGCACGCTCGAGCCGCGACAAACTTCAACAACATCATAGAAATAACATTTATTTGCGCCGCACTCGCCGTAATACAGCGCTCGTCATTCATTACTTCTGGATTCCTAGTCACCTTCCGATCAACTTTAATCCCGCTCAATAAGGCCAAACGAGCATTAAAAATCCTAATTATAGAGTTGAGTAATAATTTTGATATCCACAGCTGTTGGCGTTATCCCATACGCCACGGGTTGTTTACCCCATCGCTTGGAAGGCACCTTAGAATTTAAGTTAGTTTACCACCAAAAACTTGAAGAATACTGTTACTCACCTTACGGCGAGTCGTACATTACCGGGCCCCTATAATGTGGTAGTACAAAATGCTTTATATATATTTATAATATAAATATACTAGCAAACCCGGCGAACTCCGTTTCGCTACCAATGGTTTTCCCGTTTTCCTGCTTTTCTCTTGAAGTTTTCCCGAATATTCTTTGCTCTAAACCTCACGGAGCCCGATACCTTTCCAACGAATGTAAAACTGTAGACATCGGTTAGTGCGTTCTGGAGTTATAGCGTCAGGAAGGAAAACCCGACTTATTTTTATATAATAGATATAGGTATATGTATATAGTTCGATAGTAAGAAATATAAGGCGTGGCACAACAAGGAACGATATTTGTTATGTTATAATGTCGGCGCGCCGCGCTATGAATTTAATATCGCTCTCGAGCCAACCGAGTGATTTACGGCGATGTGGTGTGTTGCAAATTAAAGGGAACATTCTGTGTACAACGCAGTGGACTGAATGTGGCCACGGCATGCGATCATCCTGACACCCCCCCCCCCCTCCGGCATACACAATATGTATTCACTACGTACATACGCAGGCTGAGGCTGACGCGAAGCTTCGAAAAGCAGGAGTAGGAACGTCCAAGTCAGTAACAGTCTAACATTCTCGTCTCGCCCTAGGCGGCAGAAGTCATTGGATGATTACCTGCTCAAAAAAAGCCCTATGTAATATGATTGACCACACAAATCGGAGCTCAGTTTTGCGTAGTATTATGTATTAAATATGTGACGACATACATTTTCATAACTTCTTTATTTGTTAACCAATTTTAATGAAATAAACACTAAATGTCAAGTGAAACTCGTCACAATATGTAAACAAATCGGTTAAGCTGTGTCTGAGATTATCTAAGGGGGGAAATCATCTAATGGCTTCTATCGCCAGGGCGAGGCGAGCGAAGACCCCGTTCCTACTCCTGCCTTTCGAGCCGGCGTCCCGGTAAACCCGCTAGGTAGTCCGTAGCTCCGGAGCTGTTTCTGAGATTAAGCCGTTATTGCGTAGTCAAACATACAAACATAGATTACTGACAGATTCGAAGCAACACTTTGGAACGAGCGCCTAGCTTCACTGACGGACAGACTGACGGACAATTTAATTTGACGTTTCAAAAGTGCCTAATTTAGGATTAATTGAAATAAATTCTTTGACTTTGACTTTGATAGGTATTGTCGAAGTGGCATTTGTTTTTCTTCCAAATAAATAAGAAAACACTTATTAATAAGCTCAGAGTACTGGAGGCCACATTCTTCCGAGTACAGTGGCTGCTTAGCATTGGAAGAGCAATCCCAGCGTATTAGCCCGACCTGATAATACTCAGCTTATCCCCGCCATCACCAAGAGACCCGGTACAAGAGAGTACACCCTGTGGGTTACACAGGCACACTGAACTATTATATTGATTGCAAAATATAATTACTGACGTCGTCACTGCCAACAAACGTCAATGTGTCGGGACAGATTACGATTCTGATTGCAGCTTTAATTACACGTCGGACCCTCCTCTTCCTCCGCCTCCTCTCCCTCCCCACCGCGCCATCCCCTTGGACCCCGGTGGGCAGCACGCAGCCTCCCGGCACCCTGTGACCTCCTCCAGTACCGCAGCCTCTTTCCGGTTCTGTTATGCGACACTGCACCAGCTCGTCGTGTGTACACATTGTAGTCCATCGCGATTCGCGCCTCTATTATGTCTAAACTCTGCAGATGGTGCCAAACTCTTTGGTTTAGACACACGGCAGTGTGTCCGCCAAGTTCGAGCAAAAAAACCGACACCGGCCGTGGGTTATATTACACGAACCATTTCGGGCCAAGTTCGACCCACCTATATCTCAAAATCTATTTTAGCTACGCAGATGAAATTTCTAGTATCTGTCGAGATCTACTTACTTATCTAAAATACAAAATTTCATTAATGAACCTATTGTAGGTCTTGAGATATTGACGTCAGAAAATCGCTATTTTTACTATACACTCACTGACTGACTCACTCACTCACTCATCAAAAACCTAGACCACTTCCAATGGTCGTATTGACTTGAAATTTGGCATGGAGGGTAGGTCATTAGGTCAAGGTAAAGGAAAATTTCTGAAAATGGCCAAGTGTGAGTCGGTTTTAAAAATAATGAAGGTGTAAATTCAAACCCCTAAGGAACTAAAACAAAAAAATTATCTATATCTTCCAATGGTCGTACCGACCTAAAATGCGTTACGAAGGTTTGTATTTAGTCAAAGTAAAGTAAAATAAGAAAAAAAGAAAATAAACCTTATAATAAAAATAGGTAAAAAAACTTTTTAAGTTAAACGGTTTTATGTAAAACATACATTGCAATGTTTAAGATAAATGTACTAAAAACCAAAAAATAATAAAATAGATACAGTCGTGGGAATTATAAATATATGCATAGACTAGACTAAAATAAATCCGTGGGGCACGTCAATTGACTGACTGACGTCAATTGTCTACAATCGTTGATTAAAATGTTTGTTTTGTAATGTTACACTATAATTAGGCAGTTGTTCAACCGACAACGATGGACGTGTGATAAGTAGGGCTAGAATTTGGAAACAAGTTGGCAAGCTCGATTATAAGCGAGTTTTAGGGCTTCATAGTGTTGAGCGAGTAGTACTTTTATCGTATGTTTTGTCGATTAAAGACAAACTACGAGCAGTGAAACGATTCCTCGCCAGCCAGCAGTGTGAATGTCCAACAATAAACTAGTTGAAACATCTGTTTTATTTACATGGAGTGTATAACTATTGGAACATCCATGAGCAAGAAAATAGTAAGTAAGTAATTTCCTCACCGTCTGCCAACTGCCTAACGACGAATTAAACGATTCTTCTATCGCACATTAAGTCGATAATTTGTAGACAATTGACGTGCCCCACGGTTTTATTTTAGTCTAGTCTATGCATATGTTTATAATTCCCACGACTGTATCTATTTTATTATTTTTGGTTTTTAGTACATTTATCTTAAACATTGCAATGTATGTTTCACATAAAACCATTTAACTTAAAAAGTTTTTTTACCTATTTTTATTTTCTAGTTTTTAGTTTTTATTTCGCATTCTGTTTAATTCATTTAGTGCTTCATTATTGCAAGGTTTCTTGCCCGTTAGTTTATTGCAGTCCAACTCCTCTATACATAGTCCCTGCAAAGATCTTACTCTACTAAGAGCCACGTAGGCTTGACCTTCTTCAAACAGTTTCGCACCTAAGTATACGACTGCGTGATCCACAGTGCTGCCCTGCATTTTATGTATTGTAGAAGCCCGTGATAGTATTAAAGGCAACATTCTTCTCAAGATGCGCCTGAGTCTTGAGGGGAAAACGCTAACGACATATCATTTTTATCCACCCTAATGCCATACAGTTCTCGGCACGTTTTAACCTTTCACCTTAACTTGGGTGGTGCACCGCTAACGACGTATCATTTTTAGCCACCCTAACGCCACACAGTCCTCAACACGATACAAAATCTTGACTTGGGTGGTGGATTCAGGCTGGATTAATCAGATAAGTAGGTACCTAAATTACAGATTCAATTTCTAAATTTAAATCTTATTATTATACGCCATTTAGTGGCTTTTTTTTTGAGGGGGGAAAATCATCCAATGACTTCTCGCGCCTTGGGTAAGGCGAGAGGGAGTGTCAGACTCTTACTGAGTAAAAACCACCCCGTTCCTTCTCCTGCTTTTCGACCCGGAGCCCCGGTAAACCCGCTAGGTAGTCCGCAGCTCCGGATCAGGCATCAGCCCTGCTGGGCCCCATCTGTGGTGGTCTGATGGCTCTTTGAGGCGCGCGCGGAACGCGACGCGCCGCACGCACGGGTCTGGTTCTGTTCGGGCGGCGAGCTACCCTTGCTCGTCGTCCGCAGACCCGCACTTACGGCGGCCGGAGATCGTCACGCGATCCCCGACTGGACTTGGCGGTGCTCAGCCCACGCAGGGCACACCGCCACCGTATGTTCTACCGTGTCCTCCGGGCGGTCCTCACAGTGATGACACCCGGGCGTTTCCTCCCACCCAATAAGGAACAGGAACCTACCGAAACTCCCATGTCCGGTAAGCACCTGCGTCAGGCGGTAGGTGAGGTTTCTCTAGCCACTTCTCAAACAGGGGACTTACCGCTGCAATGACAGCGAGCCCAGATAAATATGCCCTAGAAGGACACTATTTAATATTCTAGTTCGGAATATGTGAATTTGTTGTCCTTTCGGTTTAAAGCAAGTACAAGTAACCTTGTTTGTGTGATCTCTAATTAATATAATCGTAAGACAGTGTTTAATATTATAAATAAATACCTACTGGTCAAAAAACATTGGGTTTATATTTATTTTATTACTTTCACCAATATGTGTCGTGAATTATTAATAATCACTACTAAAAGTAATAAATTTCGATCGATTATTCACATTTACCAAAACGTGTGATATTTATTAATAATATTGTAAAATTATTAATAATTTTCAATTTATCAGATTTACCGTAACATATACTTGAGGAGCAAGACCGAAAAAACTTTTTTTATATAATGATGTTTTACATCTTAAATTACATAAAGTGTTTAGGTATTGAGAGCGAATGGGTATTTTTTTGACATCAGCCATTTTTTTAAATAAATTAGGATTATTTTTGACAAAAATTGCGGTTTCTAAAATATACAAAGCTTGAGAGTTAAAATTTTTGATTTTTTAAAATATGGAACACAGCTGTCAGTTTTTTTATCCCATATAGCGCCCGTATACATCTCTTTTGTAATTTAAATACAAATTCTCTATTTGTTGACTGGCCCCAAAAAACAACGCCATACCTTAAAACCGAGGATACCAATCCATGATACGCCATTAGAAGCGTCTCAACGTTAACTTTTTTCGACAATTGAAACAGAAGATATGCTGACTTGCTCAATCGTTTACGAACTTCATCTAAGTGTGGTTTCCAAGTAAAATTTTCATCCATAGTAACACCTAAGAATTTTGTCATGTTGGCTTCTTCTATTTTCGAATTGTTGTACGTGATATTAATTGGAGTATTTTCCACTCGCTGATGGAAGTGCATTATTTTAGTTTTATTGAGGTTTATAATGAGATTATTATCATTTAGCCAGTTAATTATTTTAGAGAGGGTGTTATTTATGTCCATTTGGTAGGTATTTGGATTTTTGCATTTTATTATCACTGTGCTGTCATCAGCAAAAAGTACCATTTAATTTTCATATTCTGTTATTTTTGGTAAATCATTTATATAAATTAGAAACAGCAGGGGCCCCGAAACACTACCACGTTTGAGGCACACCATATTTAATTGGTCTTGATGTCGAGGTATATATTGTTTCTAGTTTAGTGACTGGACAAATTCTAGCGTTCTTCTCCATAGGAATCTACACTTTGGAATGAGCAAATAGCTTCACTAGAGGACTGACCGACAGACAGACGTTATTAATATTATTATACATATTTGCTTTGACGTACAAAAGTGCCTTCCTGGTCTATTTGAAATAAATGATTTTGACTTTTTTTTACTTTGCAGTGCTGTCGTGTGGCGAGGCGGGCGCCGGGCCGCGGCTCACCAAGCGCTACGTGGGCCTGTACACGGGGCCCTACTTCGACCCCTCCGCGCCCAACAACATCACCACGCAGCTCGGGACTCACGCCTACTTGCCCTGCAAGGTACATGCCACGCGTGTCTTTATATTCTGTACTAGTTACAACAACTTACTTATTTTAGTAGCCCTTGACTTGACCTAGTTTATTTCCTTTTCGTCGATTTTCAATCAAGGCCCTACCGTGGCATGAGACTAGTGAACTACTAACTAGTGAATGTGAATAAGGGAACAGTTTGCTGACAATACAACCGTGCAGGTGCGGCAGCTGAGCAACAAGTCGGTGTCGTGGATCAGACGGCGCGACGCGCACATCCTCACGGTGGACCGGTTCACTTTCATTGCCGACGAGCGCTTCCAGGCCTTCCTCGTGGAGGCTACCGACACCTGGACACTCCAGGTGCGTTGTTGCGCTCATACTCGCACATTCTCTACAATACCATTCTCGATCACAGGGCATCACTTTTGGCTACTGCAGTCTAGCTTTCAATGTCTACATTTTGTAATGAATAGTTAACGCTCTCAGGGAGCGGTGTGAGTGTGGCACTCAATGAATGTGTGCGTGTGCGCGTGTGTGCAGGTGAAGTACGTGCAGGCGCGGGACGCCGGGGTGTACGAGTGCCAGGTCGGCACCGAGCCCAAGATGAGCCACTTCGTGCAGCTTAATGTTGTAGGTAAGTCTCATCGCCAACATTATTCTCAACCAAACAAACCTCGTTTAAGTTGAACAACTTATAATTTTTAAACTGTGATTTCGGTAGTTTTTAAAATGTTTGCCTAAGTAGACAGATAGACAAATGTTTGCCTAAGTAGAGAGAGAGAGAGAGAGAGAGAGAGAGAGAGAGAGAGAGAGAGAGAGAGAGAGAGAATGTTATCAAAGAAAAACTGTACGTTATAAAAAAAGACTACTTAGATGATAGTCAGGCTTGGGAGAACTGCTTTAATGTCCACACAGGTCTTGTTGACATGTTTGTAACATATACCGTACTCTTTTTATTCAACCTATCTCAAACTGGAAAACACAATGCGACGCGGTTTCTCTCGGAATCTCTGAACAATTTCTACATGTAAAAGGTCCTCAACAGAGATAGCTCCTTGTATTATCAATGCTTTGTTACTTGCTTCCGCAGTGCCAAAGATTGAGATCGTGGGCGAGTCGGAGCTGTACGTGAAGGCGGGCACGACGGTGAGCCTGAAGTGTGTGATCACGCAGGCGCTGGAGGAGCCGGCGTACATCTTCTGGTACCACAACGACGAGCGCGTGCTCAACTACGACAAGAGCCTTGTCGAGATACGCATGGAGCGCGTCGCGCCCGACACCACGGTGAGGCTGCCCAGACTTCGGCGAACACTGGCCATAGCTCCCATACTCCCCCACACCCGGCCAGGCACTCTCACCGGCCATGCATGTGTTGCAGGTGGGCAACCTCATCATCTACAGTCCGCGGCGCGAGGACTCCGGGAACTACTCGTGTTCGCCCTCCAACCTCGACTCCGCGTCTGTCATGCTGCACGTGCTCAGCGGTCAGTACTCTCTACTTTATCGTACGACCAGCACATTTTGTTCAAGGGGCATGCTAACAATGCGTATATTTTTGGACATGATTTATTCAGAGTGTAGTACATCGGTACATGTGGGTGTTACAGGCGAGCAGCCGGCGGCCATGCAGCACGGGAACGGGGCGCGCGGCGCCTCCCCGCGGCGCGCGCTGCTGGCGGCCGCCGCGCTGCCCGCGCTGCCCGCGCTGCCCGCGCTGCCCGCGCTGCCCGCACTACTGCCCGCGCTGCCGCCCGCCGCGCCGCACGTCCGCCCGCAGCTCGTGCTGCACCGCCTGCTGCTGCTGCTGGCGCTGGCGCTGCTCTGCCCGTGAGTACTGCGCCCACTCGAGTCACTGCCCCCCCCCCTCCACTAGTGACTGTGTACTGACGGCGGCTGTCTATTGCAGGGTGCTATGTCACGACGAGGACGACGGCAAATAGCGCAGCGAAGTGTGAGCGCGCGCGGCCTCAGTGCGGACACAGTGTGTGTGTGTGTGTGTGTGAATGTGTGCGTGTGTCGGGCGAGCGCGCCCTCACGTCCAGCCACGCGCCGCATGCGATGCGGGGTGTTAACTTAATGTAAAAATTCTGATGTATTACTTAGATAAAGGAACGGTCAGTCGTACGCGTTGTGATATGAACGATGTGAGAACAGTAAATAATTAAATTACGAAATTATTCGTATCGGTATCTACCTATTAAAGTTTATATTATGGGAAACAAAACTATGTAAATAGGTCGACGAGGCGAGCGAAGCGGCGCCTTGCGGGCTGGCCGCTGCTCAGGCGTCTTTCACATTTGTAAAGTTGTACATAATTATTATAAATGATTACAATTAATTGTATCGATAGGAAATTACTAATCCGGCAGGCCGGCGGCGCCGTGCCCCAGTCCGACCCGGTGGGGCCGTGGGCTCGGCGCCGCCGGAGACTAGCTCGACTACTCATTACGACATCGAAACCGTTGCATCCACTGGCCAGCAACTCGTGGTACTTACTCATATTGTTTGCTGAACTGTACAAAGCTGCAAGGAATTGTAAGATAATCTGTGAATTGGTTGAATTGAAAACGATCAACTTTGTAATTGTTTGACCGACGTGGTCGGTGCGAACGGGGGCGCGGCGCAGGCGCAGCATGCAGTGGGAAGCGGGCCCCGCAACCGGCCGCATCGACCAATATATTATAATATTTTGTTCAGTTTGTTATTTGGATATCGTTGAACAGTGGTTCCGAGTTAAAAAGTTTGATTCGTTGACACTGTTACTGCCCACTTTGTAAATATATATCTTAAGTGATACAAAATAAAGATGAAATCGTTGAAACATTTGTAGTTGTATCATTTATTGCTGCCACATTCCTACGAATATCTGGAGAGTGTTAAACTTGTCTTAGTAGCAGGAGCAGCAAAATAAAACAACATGCACCAATTGATGTCATATCCGAGTTTAATACATTCTGCTAAGCGGAATCAGATCCGGAGATAATAGAGGTATTACGGTGGTGTAGTAGAAGCTCAGCTGCGCAGGAAGTCACGAAGTTGGTTCCGCAGCGCATAGTTGGGCTGCAGAGCACACGACAGCAGGCGCCGCCCTGACACCGGCGACACCGCGCTCCCTGCACACACACCACCATACAACGTCGTCACGGCACACACACCACCATACAACGTCGTCACGGCACACACACCACCACACTACGTGCACACGGCACACACACCACCACACTACGTGCACACGGCACACACACCACCACACAACGTCGTCACGGCACACACACCACCATACAACGTCGTCACGGCACACACACCACCATACAACGTCGTCACGGCACACACACCACCACACAACGTGGACACGGCACACACACCACCATACAACGTCGTCACGGCACACACACCACCACACTACGTGCACACGGCACACACACCACCACACTACGTGCACACGGCACACACACCACCACACTACGTGCACACGGCACACACACCACCACACTACGTGCACACGGCACACACACCACCACACTACGTGGACACGGCACACACACCACCACACTACGTGCACACGGCACACACACCACCATACAACGTCGTCACGGCACACACACCACCACACTACGTGCACACGGCACACACACCACCACACACGGCACACACACCACCATACAACGTGCACACGGCACACACACCACCACACTACGTGGACACGGCACACACACCACCACACTACGTGCACACGGCACACACACCACCACACTACGTGCACACGGCACACACACCACCACACAACGTGGACACGGCACACACACCACCACACAACGTGGACACGGTCCACCGGAGGCCCGGTGGCGACTGCCGTCCTACGTACCGGCAGCCAGGAACCAGTCGAGGATGTTGGCGCGCTCGTACGTGTATCCGTCGGCCGCGAACACTGGCTCCCGCAGCAATCGGTGCGACACTGGACACCGCAGCCAGTGCGGGGCCGACGCCTCCTGCCGGCACGGACTTACATGTAGTTGTAGGACCGAGCAGTTTACTGCTTCAGTCATGCAAAGCCAAAATTATAAGACAAATGTCATGAAAAACATCCTGTAAAAAAGCCAAGTTTGCACCTCAGTTTTTCTACCCAAAAAAGGTTTGAGATCAATACTTAAGGTACCTTCTGTCCTAAGTTACATATTACGAAAATTGTTATTATTTCATTCATGTTTCTTAATTTTACCAGTGTTATGTACCTACATGAACTGATTTTGGAGAATGCAAATTTTGGTCCCACCTTCCAATAGCTATGTGTGTTACATCATTGGATAGGTAATTTTAAGCTGAATAAAAGTTATTATGGCGCCAAGTTTCAAATCTTAGTCCGTTCAGAGTAATTCTTCATTAAACATGGCAGTTTTGGTAGTTTTATCAGGGGTTCCCTCTATCTGGCAGAATTTTAATGCTCCGAAATTTGTTTGGCATAACACACTTGGCAGGATCTTCTTTAAACGAATATACATATGGCATAAAAATCATTTAATATAATTATTGTTTTGTCGAATGTTTATATGTCCGAATTTACAAAGACATACTTTTAAGATGGTAGAATTTTATTTGGCATAATTACGTTTGGCAAAGCTTAATTTTGCATAATTTTGTTTCACATAACGTTTATTTAGAGCGACGATTGTTTGGCATAATTTCACTTGGCATATTAAGAAGATGGTAGAATAAAAGTTAGTGAAGTGACAGAACCGAATCGCTGCAAAACCGACTGCACGTAGTCTTGTCTGCCCTACCCCTAGAGTGCAATTTAAAATCGCGTAGGCGCGGAGGGGCGAGGCGGCCCGCGGGCTGAGGAGCAGGCGGCTATGAGCGAGCCGCCGCAGCTGAGGCTGGCCGGCGAAGCCGGCCAACAAGCCGAAGTTGCAGTGGCGAGCGAAAGCCGTCTGCGACGATTAGCACGCGTGGGACCGCCGGAGCCCCGCAGCGCCGGAGCCGTGACAGAAACCATGCTTGCTTGCATGCTGTTTGCTTGCTGCATGCTTGTTTGCTTGCTTGCTGCATGCTTGCTTACATGCTGCTTGCTTGCATGCTGCTTACTTGCTTGCTTGCATGCTGCTTGCTTGGTTGTTTGCATGCTTGCTTGCATGCTGCATGCTGCATGCTTGCATGTTGCTTGCTTGCACGCTGCATGTTTGTTTGCTTGCTTGCATGCTGCATGCTTGCTTGCATGCTTGCTGGCATGCTGCATGCTGCATGCTTGCGTGATAGATGAGTCTTTCAATTATTATGGATATTAAAAGTATGCCAAAAGACGATTCTAACTGTGAACATTCTGAGATATGATGGTTCTACTTTTTAATTATTATGGTTATGAAATTTATGCCAAAAGACGATTCCGCCAGTGAACATTCTGCAATATGATGGTTCTACCTTGCAATTATTATGCGTATCAATTTATGCCTAAAGATGATTCTGACTTATAAAATTATGCGTTTTTAATGTATTACAAATGATGGTATACCAAATGATTTTCTGCGAATTGAAGTTTCTGCCATGCGTTGTTATGCAAAATAAAATTATGACCAAAAAAATTCTACTAATAAAGGTAGACCCTTTTATCAGTAGCCAAGTAATGCTATTTCTACGTTATAGTTACATTTTTGCTTTATACACATAATATGGATACTAGGATTTTTTTGTCATAGGTAACAAAGTAAGGCTTAGAAAAAAAAAGATTTACTTGACCCCGGCTATAACTTGGATTTTTTGGTATCTGCTTATAACTGACATTCGGCTTGTAATAAGGATTATTAAAGTGTTTTTCGATGCCTAAGTTTCCTAAAATCGACACCACGTGCATAAAGCACAAATGCTAATATGCAATCAAACCAGTAGTTCAAGAAAATTAATAAAATTGATTAAAATTTAATGAAAATTGAAATATGCCATGTTTAGTATCTGAAAATTAAGGCTTTCTGTTTTATCCACAACAAAGTTATAGGCGGTCGAAATTGGCCTGAATGGCTTCGAGAAAAGTTAACTTGGAAAAATAAATATTTAGTTAAATATTTTTGGAGAACGCTTTAAGCGAACTAAAGTTGCGAGGTCCCGCTTCTAGTGGGAGCTCAAATTCATTTAATAAATGAATGTGGGAATTATAGAACAGTCGCACTAATCTCACATGCCAGCAAAATACTGTTGCACATCCTGAACAAGAGACTTAACAATTATCTGTCATATCACGTGCCCGAGGAGCAGGCTGGCTTTGTGAAGGGGAGAGGCAGCCGGGAGCAAATTCACAACGTCCGGCAAATTGTAGAGAGGAGTAGGGAATTTAATAGCACTGTAATACTATGTTTTATCGATTACTCCAATGCCTTTGATTGTGTGCAATGGGATCATTTATGGAACATTCTCTTAGAAATGGGAGGGCCTCGTCATCTGGTCGGACTGATTCAGCAGCTTTACGCCACCAATCGCTGTTCAGAGAAGATAGGGACAGATTTCTCTCATACCTTCTGCACAAAAAAGGGGTGCACCATGGCTGTATTCTCTCCCCAGCTCTTTTCAACATATATGGGGAATATATAATGAGACAAACCCTGGAAGACTGGGCTGGATTTCACGTAGGTGGTAAACGCATATCAAATCTCCGTTACGCTGATGACACTGTCTTGCTGACTACCTCGAGCGAGGATATGTAGGAGTTGTTTGGAAGGCTTGAGAGGGAGAGTGGGAACATCGGACTCGCAGTAAACAAGGCCAAAACGAATATCATGGTCGTTGACCGAGCGGGGATTTTACCAGATGCGGGAAACGTCATCCCCGGTATCCAGACCGTTGACCACTTCATCTACCTTGGGTCCCTAATCTACAATGATGGCAGTTGCATTCCCGAAATAATAAGGAGGATTGGCATGACCAGAAACGCTATGGCTCGACTCAAAAGCATGTGGGGGAAGAGGAGTATCACCATCAATACCAAAAGGCGACTCATCAGAGCAATAGATAGATAAGAAAGATCGGGAATATTAAAATCCCGATCGTTAATTATGGAGTCGAAACGTAAAAAAAATTTTAGCTCGAGAGAGGAAGAGGATCGATGCGTTCGAAATGTGGTGCTGGAGGCGGATGCTGCGGATACCGTGGACCGCCATGCGCACAAACGAGTCGATCCTTTCGCAGCTGAATGTGAAGCCGCGTTTATCCACAATGTGTCGCCAGCGTATCCTTGCATATTTCGGTCACGTTGTAAGAAAAAACGACGAAAATCTGGAGAGACTCATCATAGTCGGCAATACAGAGGGCAAACGATCACGAGGCCGATCACCAACGCGATGGACAGACCAGATCAAGGAATCGTCTACCACCGGGTTCCACCAACTCGTTCACGATGCGATGGAGGCAAATAATTCGCTCCAAATGCGAATCCAATGATGACCACGATCCTCAGTCATGAGGGACCGACTACAGAGAGAGAGACTGTATTATATCATTAATGTACCGACGTATGACGTCATGCGACATGAACTGTTCGGTTTTAAGTTTCAGATTGCGAGCATCTGTCTGCCGATATTGATTTATTTCGAAAACTATTTCCTTATTGCGCTTACCTGCTGGTAGGATGGCGGCGGCGCCTGCAGCCACTGTAGCTCCTCACGCATGCGCATGCTCACCATTTCCACGTCCTCACTGCCTTCTTCTGATTTGTTTGTATCTACGTAACACAAAGTCAGCGTTATATAATAGTTTGTAATCATCCTCCTCCGATAACTACGAGACGACCAACAAAAAGGAAATAGTCATTTGGAGAATGACAGAAATAAATAAATGGGCTAATTGCCTATTCGATAACATATTAACTTTCAGGATTCATTTTATTAGTACCAAATCCAAATGTTTCAAGTAGTGAGTCGATGGGTGTAGAGAGCAGCATGGAGCCCGTTACTTCCATCTGCTGACATCTCTGGGTCAGAAACGTCTCCTGGTTGCGTCGCAGCTCCGACCCTGCGGCAGAAACAAACTATGACGCCTCAGTAGTCCAAGTGTCCACAGTAGCTACACAGCGCGGGGCACTGACCGGGCACTCGCGAGACGCAGTCTCGCAGCCACCGCCGCACGCCTTCTTGTGTCCAGAAACACGGCGCCGTGCCCTCCTCGTCGTCCCGCTCGTCCGGCAGCTCGGCCGGCAGCTGCCAAACGGCGAGCGAGCCGGACAGCGAGCCGGCCAGCAGCAGCGGCGCCGCGCCCAGCAGGCCCACGGCCAGCACGCCGCCCGCGCTGCCCACGGACACCACGGCCAGCAGCTCCGCGCCGCGGCCGCGCGCCGCCACGCGCCACACGCGCGCCGCGTGGTCGGCGCCGGCCGCGGCCAGCAGCGCGCCCGCCCAGCGCACGCCGCCGCCGCCGCCGCCGTGCAGCTCCAGCGCCGCGCGCACCGCCACGCCGTCCTCCAGCTGGCTCGCGAGCCACAGCTTGATGAGCGAGTCCCCGCCTGCCGTCGCCAGCACGTGCTGCCGCTCGCCTAGCTCCAGCGAGCTCGGAGACGGAGCGAAGTCCAGACTCTGCACGCCCTCTGTTCAAGTTAATTGCGTTATGGTCACAGTAGATAGAACACAAATATTAATATAACTAGATCTAGTGAGACTGTCATCAAGCGTCTGACGTGTAATTGTTAAGGGGACTCCTCAACGGTTTACAGTATCTTGTGTTTGGGCTGTTATAATTTGTATTTTATTGCAACTTTCGTGAGACATACTAAATTAATAATTATTATTATATGTTATCGGCTTACCCACGTAACTGTTTGACGGGGAACTCGACTAGTGTCAAGCCGTGCTAGAGGCATCATAGCTTCATTCATGAGCAGCGTTCCGCGAGACATTGAAATTAGTCGAATTTCTATTAAATATTCTGCTATGGGTTTATGGCACCGACTTGTTGACTTTCAGTGTGTCCACACACGTACTGAGTACTATTTATGTATTTTAAATTAACAATAATATTTTTTTGGTTTCTAGTTTGTGATTTTAGGTTGGTTTTTAAATGTAGTTTTATTTCTTACTTTTTTAATTAAATATGTACATCGATATGATACAATGGAAGAGGTGTAAAGTAAATGAAATTGGGCCACAGATCTACGCGAGACACAATGTGTTTTCTATTGTGTCTTATACATATACCGACAGACAAGTGGTTAAGGGTTGGATCTAATCTGGCAGCACGGAATCGCCTTTTTCCGTCGCCCTTTCTCTTTCTGTCGCTTAGAACTGCCATTTGCTAGACCGAGACAGAAAGCATAATGCAATAGCACGCGGCGGAATCCTCGAGGCGATCGGCATCACGGACAAAATGCAATGGTCGGCAGGGAGACTCCGGAACGCTGAAGCGCGCGATAGCATGACAACGTATGCTTTCACCGCCGATGACCGCTGTCTCACTCTATCGTATAAAGACGCACGCGCCCGCTCCTCAGCACATTTTATTATTGCATTTTTTTGCAAAATACACGCTAGAATCACTGCTCTCTCTTCCGTTTTCCTATCCATCTCGCGCTTGAAACTAAAATGATCATGAGAGAACGCGGCAGTATGCCAGCCGTATACTGCAGTGTGCTGCCGCATGCGGACGCGCGTCAGCATACTGCAGCACGTGGTAGCACAGGCGGAACAAATGTGATTCCGTGCGATGCGTGATGAGGTCCAACCCTAATAAAACTTTTCCTTTTTGAGAAGTCGGTTATCAACCGTAGAGTACCGAGGTCGTGTGCCTGCGCCTCGCAGTGCAGAAGTCGCGCGTGCGGCGGCGGCGCGTACAGCCGCAGCTCGCCCGCCGCGCTGCCAGTCGCGCACAGCCGCGCGTCGCACGACCAGCCGCAGCACGTCACCGCCGCGCTGTGCGCGCTGTACACGCTGCGCACACACGTACACACTGTACTACACAGCCGTGTGTCGCATGGCTTGCACCACGCACACACGGTACTCACTGCAGAGGCTGTGGGTTATCATCGTCGAGGCTCCAGAGCGGCGTGAGGCCGTCGTCAGTTCCCAGCAGTATCAGCGCGGCGCGGGTGGCGGACGCCCGCGCCGCCCGCACCCCGCCGCCCCCCGCCTCGCCGCCCGCGCCGCTGTCGTCCCCCGCCGGCACGCACAGCGACCGCAGCTGTACGCCCGTCTGTCGCATCATAATTAGTATTTCATTTTATAATACCATACTCATATGCAATAATAGTGTCTCCGTAAAATAAAAGTTTCATTAACCTTTTCCGTATTCACCTAGTGCCTGGTAACTTAAGGCGACACATAACAAATGACACATACAAGTCGCATATAAACGACCGACGAACAAATCATCGGGTGACGTCATAATCCTGAATGGCTGAAGTGAAGTTTACATGCGAGTAACATTGATAGAAAATTCCAACGAACAGCAGTTGGGCAGAAAGCCCGCCAGACACGATCACCTCGCCAGGTCGGAGGATCCTCTTTTTCTTAGGGCACTTTACTCTCTGTTCCGTAAAAAAAATATTATCCCTATAAACCACTTAACGGGAATGATTACCACCTGTATAAACACCTTATATTTGGCGATGGAATTTTAAGTGGCAGGTGTAGGCATCCAAGGACAAATGGAGTCTAGTAATTAAACCGTGAAATAAATGTAAGAATGAAATCCCGTGGGTTTTCAAGGACTAATATTAGTATTTCTCGTAATTTGTTTTGGGGAATTGGGGATTGGGAAGGGGGTAGTTGGACATTCGATAACCTCACTCACACAAGAAAACACAACTTAAGCGTTATCTCACGTCTGTTGTCTATGTGGCCGTGGTATCACTACGGTCGAGCCCCCCATTCGTGGCGAAGCATGGCTCCCCCACAATAAATTAAACTAAAAATGTTGATATATTTCCATCAGCTGCAACATATTACATTAGTCCTATTAGTAATATTAGTCCTTGAAAACCCACAGTCTTTTATTTTTGTTCGTCGAGGTTTGAATTGGTCGATCTCCTTTGGACATTTTTGCCAAAATGTTTAAAAGTCTATGGCATGTGTTTGATAAACACAACAGGTACACTGTGCGGCGGTGCTTCGTTCGGGTGCTTCGTGCACCCAGATTGAGTAGGGTACCTCAACGTCCCAGAGACAGGCGCGGCCGTCGAGTCCCGCGGTGAGTAGCACGGCGCCGGCGGCTGCGAAGTCCACCGCCAGCACCGGGTACTCGTGGCTCGCCAGCTCGTGCAGCGCCTCCAGCTCGCCGCGCTCCTCGCTCCAGCGGAACACGCGCGCAGTTCCGTCGCTACAACATCACAGTCCACCGAGTCACACGTCCACCCCGCCTGATGTCTACGCCGCCCGATTCCTAATCATTACCTAGAAGCGGTGGCCACCAGGTCCCCGTGCGTGGCGATGTCGTTGATGGCACCGGCATGTGTGGCCGAGCTCCACAAGCGCTGCAGACAGCTGTGGTCACTGCTCTCGGCCCGACCGGCCACTGCTGTCTGCGTCGCAATACCGTCTTCGTCGATCACCTCGTCATCAAGTGGCCCGATGCCCTTTAAAATTGCACGTCGTCGTCGATCACCTCACATACTACTCAATATAATATTTATAGATTAAGGCTTACTTTGAGGTCGCCGAGACCAAAGTGAGAGAGTGCTTCACACGGAATATCCAACTGATCGTCGAGCGTGAGAGAACCCAGCGACCACATCCTGAGTGACCTGTCATTCGAACCTGCAAAGCAACGAAGCCTTAATCTGCAGTAGTGGGTGCAGTGCAGCAAGTGTTCACATGGCGAGAAACAGTGAGCGACTGACCAGTGACCATATACCGCATGTCGTGCGCCAGCGCCACGCAGGTGAGGTACCGCGAGTGGGCGTGCACCACGCGCACGCAGTGCAGCCGCGCGCCGGCCGGCAGCCACAGGCGCGCCGTGCGGTCCAGCGAGGCCGAGGCCAGCAGCGCGGCCGCGCCCCAGCCCGCCCAGCGCAGCGCCGTGACGGCCGCGCTGTGCCCGCTCAGCCGCTCCCCGCCGCGCAGCAGGCCGCGCGGCCAGCCGTCCTCCACGCGGGTGTGCCACACCCGCACGAGCGCGTCCTGCCCGCCCGTGGCCGCCATGCTGCCGTCCTCCGTGGCGTCGGCGCACAGTGCGCCCAGATCGTGCACGTTGTCCATCCACGCGAGGGGTACCACTGATGACGACGTCACGCCGCGACATCCGGTCCGACATACCTCTGTGTACCGCATAACATTACATTGTTCCTGTATTTTTTTAAGGTACAGTCGCCAATAAAATCTTAGTCTTTCTTAAAATGAAAAATTCATCTATTTAACAACGAATCATACGTGACTGTTATGTTATTTCTCGTTTTATATTTTTACCAGATTATAATTATTCAAAATCGAGAGTACTTCCTAACAAGGCCCACAATGTGGTGCCCTAAGATGGCCCGGGCCTTTCAAGGAGTAAGTATGGAAATGGAGTTGTATGGGTCGCTACCTAAGTGCTAGTTGCCTGGGTGAAGTCACAATTAAAAAAACACATGAAATTTTGTAACAAATGATAATTTTTAAATTGTCAAAAACCACAATATATGGTAATATATTGGTAACATATGGTAATAGTGGTACAATATAACATACCACACAACAAAATCAAATCATGACCATCAAATAATCTCCTTAGCTTAGACCATCGTACAGATTGCGTAGTGTCATGGTTATATTCCATGGTCAGGCAGTGATCTATTAATAAAGGTATGCTCATAGTCTCTCTGAGAGATCAAATCCGAGCTGCGGAAATTTTACCAGGTAACAAGCTGAAGTGGACTGGGCCGATCTTTCTCGGGAATCCGTTTGGGTTAAGGTGTTCTTGAATAGAGACTATGCCTAAAGAATTAGAATTATTCGCAATAGGCAGTCCTTTGCGGATATTAAATACTAAGAGCTCACCCGCGAGATCGAAAACTTTGAGCACGCCGTGCGTGCAAGCAGAGAGCAACAGTGCGCCCCGCGCCGGCGCCGCCACCGCGTGCAGCGCGCCTTCGTGCGCGTGCAGGCGCGCCAGCTGCACGCCGCGCGCCGCGTGCCACACGCACAGCACGCCGTCGTCATGGCCCACCAGCAGCCGCGCGCGGCCCGCCCAGCACAGCGCGCGCGCCGCCGCCGCGCCGGGCGCCGCCAGCAGCCGCCGCGGCGCCAGGTCGCGCCGCTCCACACGCGCGCCACGCCGTCCACGCCGCCCGACGCCAGCAGCACGCCGCTGGCCGCCCAGCGCGCCGCCGTGACGCCGTAGCGGTGCGCGGTGCCGCAGCGCGCCACCTCGTCCCAGCCGGCGCCGCGCTCCCAGCGCCACAGCCGCAGCGCGCGGTCGCCGCCGCCGGTCACCAGCCGCCCGCCGCTCGCGTCCGCGCACGTCACCTCGCTCTTGTGGCCGCGCACTGTCTGCAAGAGCGTCGGTTCTTCTATTTCTTGCATGGCTGTCGGCTCCTCGCTGAATCTGTTAGATTGCAGTCTCACAAGACAGGATTCATATCATTAAATTGTAGACTTGGCGTTACGCGGTCCATAATAAAGACGTGTAGAGTTCGGTGGCAGTGACAGCGCAGTGCCGCGAGTGGCCTCGCTGTCCGGCCGCGGCGACGTATTGGTAATCGATAATGAGGCTTCGACCCTCCGTCGAATGCCGTGTGAAGCCGACTGGTGGACGCATGACGCCGTCCTCCACTTCAGCTGCTTCACTTATTTTTATTTTTTTATAATAAGCCGTTTGACTACGCGAGGCAAACATTGTAACTACGTTCCAACGTTTACATCTCATCATTTGACGATTAATCAACATCGTCAAACACCATTACATGTAAGCACCACCATCAACAGTCAGTAGGTGCGTGACTGTATTAATGTGGATACAAATCACATGGTATCGATCGCAAGCTGTGGACTGGTATGATTGGTTCTCGTCAATACTGGCGGTAGGCACACACGTACGCAAAAGCTACCGGACATCGCGTGCCTCAGGCTACAGCAGGACACTACGCTCACCACATTCATTTCACTGAATAAATTAATTAACTTTGAAATTTTATTCTAAACTAGCTGTAGCCCGCGACTTCGTCCTCGTAGAATAATGACTTTTGCCATAATTAGGGCTTGGACTTAACAAATGGTAACGGAATCGATTTAGTACCGAAGCTATATTTATTGTATAACCTTTTTTCCTTTTTTACCCGACTGCCAAGGAAGGGTTATGTTTTTCGCGCGTATCTTGTATGTATGAGCCTAATATTACCTATATCTTCGAAACGGCTTGATGGATTTTTTAAATTAAGGGGACCACCTTCAATTTCTTTACCGATTCTATTTTTTTAAGTTGGGTATACCTAAAACCTTCTCCTAAGCCTAAAAAATACTTTTCTGAAAACCGCATCAACATCGAGTCAGCCAAAAGCGCGTCTTACATACATACAAGTGATGTAACGAATATTCGAATTCCAATATATTCGCATACTTTTTGACATTCGCATTCGTAATGTTTAATGAAAATATTGCGAATATGATCGTCATAAACAATATTCTATTACAGAAAGTTAAATTCAGTAGAGGAATACGTTCTTTTATATTTATTACAAAACCTTATTTTCTGTTCTGTCTTAAAATCGTAATACTGTAGTATTTGTGACCATTTGGTGCAGTGAATAATCAATTCTTTATTACAACTTACCAAACTGGGAAAAACAGAACAAATGCGAGTCGGACTCGCCCATGAAGGGTTCCGTAGCAGCAAGTAGATGACATAAGGGCCCATCCATAAATTACGTCACACGTTAAGGGGGGGGAGGGGGTCGACGAAATGTGACATTGTGTGACAAGGGGGTGGGAGGGCTCCTAAATTTTGTGACATCACATTTCAATTATTATAATCTAACTCCTTGACACATTGGACGCCATGTCGGACAACGTTATCCGACACTAGTGGAGGAATAACCTTTAACACTTTTTTGGTGGCAGTGAAAGGCTTAAAACACGAACTTGGAACTATTATCGAAAAAAGTAATTAAAAAAAACTAAAAAACCCGACTGCGTTTTTTTACCCGACTGTTATAATATGAAAATAAAAAAAAAACCTTAAAACAAGAAAGTCATCGTAAAATTTAAGCAGTCGGGACCCATTCTAGAAAGCCAGCCGTATGTGCCCTCACTAAGTCTTCATAATTATTTAGAATGGGTCCCGACTACTTCAATTTTACGATGACTTTCTTATTTTAGGGTTTTTTTTATTTTCATATTATAAAAAAACGCAGTCTAGTTTTTTAGTTTTTTAAATTACTTTTTTATTTTATTTTCGTTTAGTTTTATTATTTTTATATTTGATTTATCTAGTGTCACTCTCACAGAATATACGAATCAAACGACCCCTATCAAGCTGAAATCCATCGAGTCGTTCAGGCTAGAGAGTGAGCAATATTTGAATTTGGCGCCAAAAATCCGCCATTTTGTTTTTATATTATTTTGATATATCCAGTGTCACTCTCACAGTAAATACGAATCTAACGACACATCTCAAGCCAAAATCCATCAAGCCGTTTAGGCTGCAGAGCGT
Source organism: Spodoptera frugiperda (assembly GCF_023101765.2). Classification (NCBI taxonomy): domain Eukaryota; kingdom Metazoa; phylum Arthropoda; class Insecta; order Lepidoptera; family Noctuidae; genus Spodoptera; species Spodoptera frugiperda. The sequence continues at coordinate 6,826,839 of NC_064214.1, read as the reverse complement.
GCCAAACAATTATACATACATACATAGGTACATACATACTCTCGAAAAAAAAAACATAACCCTCCTTCTGGCGCAGTCGGGTAATAAAACAAATTTCGGAAATGCTGTTTTATTTAAAACATTATTATGTATGTATGTAAAATTATGTAGGTAAAATTATAAAATGTGACTTCACACTAGGGAGGGGGTGGTCTCACAAATGTGACCAATTGTGACAAGGACGGGGGGAGGGGGTCAAAAATCATGAGATTCGTGTGACATAATTTATGGATGGCCCCTAATATAAAAGTTATAAAAATAAATGAGATAAAGAGTATGTACATACATACTCTCGAAAAATATAACCCTCCCCTTCTGGCGCAGTCGGATAATAACGTTTTACATAGTGTTTGTATGAACGACAAAGATATATATTTGCGGTTTTAGAAAATGTATTATATCTTAAAAACTAATAATGAGATCTCGTTTAAACCAGTTTTCGTTGAAAGTTTCCACTTAAATCTACCACATTATATCTTTTTTTGTTTTCTTACTTTCTTATTTTAAAAGTTAGAGGGGGCGGGACACTCATTTTTCCACTTTGGAAGCGTCTATCTTTCAAATGATTGATTTTAGAAAACTTAATGTCTTTTTAAAGACCTATCCAGAGACACCACGGATAGGTTAGATGAAAAAAAAGGTTTTTTGAATTAGTTCCATTTATGGAGTAAAACCCGTTATTAGAATACATCAACCTACCAAGTATCAACTATGTAGGCAATAACAGTTTTGAGGACCGCCCGGAGGACACGGTAGAACATACGGTGGCGGTGTGCCCTGCGTGGGCTGAGCACCGCCAAGTCCTCAGGGATGTGGTCGGCGACGGCGACCTCTCGCGCCCGGCACTGGTTCAGGCCATGGTGCGGAGCGAAAGGGACTGGGATGCCGTCTCCTCCTTCTGCGAAGCAGTCATGCTAGCTAAGGAGGAGGCGGGGCGCGTGAGAGAACAAACCTCCTCACGCCCCAGCCGTCGCGAGAGACATTCCGGGCGTCGGGGATCGCGAGACGATCTCCGGCCACCGTAAGTGCGGGCCTGCGGACGGCGAGCAAGGGTAGCTCACCGCCCGAACAGAACCAGACCCGTGTGTGCGGCGCGTCGCGTTCCGCGCGCCTCAAAGAGCCATCAGACCACCACAGATGGGGCCCAGCAGGGCTGATCCGGAGCTGCGGACTACCTAGCGGGTTTACCGGGGCTCCGGCTCGAAAAGCAGGAGAAGGAACGGGGTGGTTTTTAGTCAGTAAGAGTCTGACACTCCCTCTCGCCTCGCCCAAGGCGAGAAAAGTCATTGGATGATTTTCCCCCCTCAAAAAAAAAAAGGCAATAACAGTTTCGGAAATAAACGGCTGTGACAGACGGACGGACGGACGGACAGACAGACATGACGAATCTATAAGGGCTCCGTTTTTTTGCCAATTGGCTACGGAAAGAAAATTTACGTACAGAAAACCTGACTAATTTATCTTACCAGTATTTGAACTTAAAATAAACATTTTCAAACGGAAGTATAAACATGGTACTTTACTATTCTCGGAAGTCAAAACTACTCAATTTTAGCGTTGTCGTTGGGTTCACCACTAGGTATAAAGTAGCACAGATCCCATCGTCCTAAGTTATATTGTATCGTAATGGTCCAGGATTGGCTTTTTCGCAGACTTTCAATAAAAATCCATAAACCTTGAAAGTTTTGGATTTTCTTCAAATACCTTTCGGTCTTTGTCCAAACCCAAAAATCTGAATATAAAAAATGCATTTGATCCAATTAAATTACTTCCGACGACTAGTGGGACCTATGGGGTCTTTTGAAACTATATTGTGCATATCCAAAAACAACTCAAATCAAGAGGAAGCAAGCATTGTGACCTAAATGAGTTCGGTCAACCTAAGCCTAATGTCCACAAGGAAATTAAATCGGAAGTAATCTCAATAGGTAGCGCTTTCCGAAGACTTAACTACGATATTGCGGCACACCCACGTATGAAGAAAGTGGAGGCCGTCGAGGACCTCCTAGTGGAGGCCATGTTTTTATACAATACAATCCTTGAGACTCCTACCGATCGCGGGGATTATACCAAATACAGAGGGAGATTGAGAGCGTAATCTGAAGAAATCCAACCATCGGATGCGGGTGCATATAATTATGAATCGCGCAATTAATTAATGTGAAATAGAGCACGCGACGCGCCGTGACCTTAAGTGAGCGCGTGACGTACGCGTGGCATACTTGGTGAGTAACGTCCACCACAAGTCCACGCCGACGCGCGACGCCCTGGCAAGTACCGCGCAGATCGATTGACCTGTCAACCAACATGTCCCAAGGCCAGCCTTTGTCCGACTACCTGGCGAGGCCCCGCCAGCGACCGCCGCTACCGCTACTGTCTCCCGTCGGCGGCCACGTCCGGCTCACTCTATGGAGTGACCAGTAGTGTGTTACTGGCACTGCTACCACTCCGCAAACGTGTACTTACTTAACTAATCATTGTTTATTCCTCCAAAAATAAGCTCTATTTATATATGTTCTTTGTGCATATTTTATATCGTCTGTATTTTATATTGTGCAAGCATGTTTAGTAATATATTAGCCTGTTTCGTAGTCTGCATTATCGCTTAGTACCAGGCGAGATAATGGCCAAACGTCGACTCATCACATTGAAAAACAACTTTAAGCACTTTGATAAAGAATTTAATGTAATGTCTAAAAGTAACTAATATTGTATTGTAATACACAGATATACCGGTCAGCGACCATGCATTTTATACTTGCTGAATCAATGTGCAATAATACGTGTGCGCGTTGATGTCTTTTGTGGAGAACAAAGCGTGACTTGCACAACATGCAATGTGGCCAATTCGTGGAACATTAATAAATTTTAATCTTAAAATACTTTTTACCATCCCTAAAATGAATGAATCGCAATGACATTGCCACAAAACAGTCACAAATACCCCAGTGTAGCTTCAACTCATATCAAAATCACTAAAACTCGTAATCTGTCATAAGAGCGGGAACAAATGTTTGGAGGATATAAGTAAGTCAGTTACTTAGACTTTTTATGGAATAGGTGGCAAGCGAGCAAATGGGTCACCTGATGGTAAGCGATCAGCGCCGCCCATGGACACCCGCAACATCAGAGGAATCACAGGTGCGTTGCCGGCCTTTTAAAAAGGAGTATGCCCTTTTCTTGATGGTTTGAAGGTCGTATCGGTTCGGAAATACCGCCGCCCACAGCTCATTCCACAGTTTTGTTGAGCGACGCAGAAAGTTATGCGAGAAGCACACAGTTGTCGTCTGCCAACCATCTATATGACGGGGATGGAAGTGCTGTCGTGTAGAACGATGGCGAAAAGAAGCGGCAGGTATAAGACCAAACAATTCCTCAGAGTACTCCCCGTGGTATAGCCGATAGAAAATGCACAACGAAGCTACATCTTTACGCATTGCCATAGTGTATTAGGCTGGTACTGGAGCGCCCCTGCCCAAAGATGAGAGCAGTATTCCATATGGGGCCGAACCTGCATAAGTTTGGCAAGTTCCTCCCTTCACTGTACGTCTTAATCAGTTGTAATCAACGGAAGTAGGGCCGCATCCGTCGGTCAGCTCGGTGATATGTGTCGATGTGTGTGCCGCGGCACATCCCTGTTCTATTGTGCCTACAAAAGTAGGAAGTCGTGAGACAGATGGCCCCGCGGTGCGCTGTGTGGCAGTGTCGCGCGTGTTCAATGTCACCCTGTTTCATGCCAGTCGTATCGGCACGTGCCAGCGCGAGACATCCGCCGGCTTGTGCTCACTGCCGTACTCGAACGTATACTCTACCAGTAATGAAACAAACTGCTACCAAACCTCACACTCCGTTAAAGGAACGCATTCATTTATAACAACACCACGACACCACGGCTGTGGACATTGGAGTGCGGCAGAGGTATCTCTGTATAATAATTACTATGCAGGTAATAAAATGTTATGTTAGCAGCGGTACGAAACGATTGTAACGATTACGCTACATTATCATGACGCGAGCAGTGCGGTCATACTTCGCCGAGATAAAGGGAGGGGCACGACCTCTCGGAGATGCCCGCAGCCTCCGACCGCGGCGCGACACTACTGTGCCGGCTACGGAGCGGCGCGCACGCACTCAAGCTAGTGACCCACGCGTGTGTGTGTCAGTGTGTCAGTGTCAGTGTCAGTGCAATATCAGTACAGTGTCAGTACAGTGTTAGCATGGCGCGCCTGCTCGCGCTGCTGTTGCTCGCGAGTCTTGGTAATTATGTTCCGTCATGTCTGGGACAATTTCAATAATGATTCGGACAACCAATATTTATAACATGTAAAGTCAGTATAACAAAGTAAACAAACTATATTATATACTTTGAAATAGGTTAGTTGCTCGTTGGTTGAGTGGTCACACAGTGGTGGTGTGTTTGCTGAGCAAGGGGTCTTAGGTTTCATTGCCGAGGAGCGGGCGGTGTTTGCCGAGCAAACAATTAATGGATTATTTGAGAGATTGGAATCGTATTCAGCAAATTAAATTAAATTAAATTAAATTAAATTAAATTAAATTAAATTAAATTAAATTAAATTAAATTAAATTAAATTAAATTAAATTAAATTAAATTAAATTAAATTAAATTAAATTAAATTAAATTAAATTAAATTAAATTAAATTAAATTAAATTAAATTAAATTAAATTAAATTAAATTAAATTAAATTAAATTAAATTAAATTAAATTAAATTAAATTAAATTAAATTAAATTAAATTAAATTAAATTAAATTAAATTAAATTAAATTAAATTAAATTAAATTAAATTAAATTAAATTAAATTAAATTAAATTAAATTAAATTAAATTAAATTAAATTATTTTGTATTTTTTTATATAGAAATCAGGATCCCTGATGCATCAGAAATAATAATAAATAAGACATTTTACTTACTCAAACATACTGAATTAAAAAAACCGGCCAAGTGCGAGTCGGACTCGCCCATGAAGGGTTCCGTAACAGGAAGTAAATGACATATTATAAAAGTTATATAATAATTTGGTTTTACATAGTGTTTGTATGAACAACAAACTTATATTTGCAGTTTTTGAAAATGTTTTATTTCTTATAAACTAATAATGATATCTGGTTCAAACCAATTTTCGTTGTTAGTTTCTATTGAAATCTACAGCATATATTTTTTTTAGTTTTGTCACTCTCTTATTTTAAAAGTTAGAGGGGGGGGGGCACTCATTTTTCTACTTTGGAAACGTCTAACTTTCAAACAGTTGATTTTCACGAAAAATGGTTTTAGAAACCTTAATGTCTTTTTTAAAGACCTATCCATAGATACCCACCACGGATATGTTAGCTGAAAAAAAAATTTTTTTGAATCAAAAAAATTTCAAAAAAGTTTCCCATTCCATTCCCTCTAATTTTTAAATTTATTAATTTTTATTCAAAATTCGAATAGCGGTTATCGAAATACACCATCCTACAAAGTTTCAACTATGTAGGCCCAACAGTTTGGGAAATAAATGGCTGTGACATACGAACGGACGGACGGACAGACAGACATGACGAATCTATAAGGGTTCCGTTTTTTGCCATTTGGCTACGGAACCCTAAAAAATACATGTGGGATCTTAAATTATGGTAGCTCACGACATGTCTGCCATTTATCAGCACATATATTCGGTTATTTATTAATTATTATCAATGAATTCATGCTTTCTACATTAAATCTCACGTATAATTACACTAATTTCTTATATTACATTATTTACATTAACAAATATATTTACAAAAGGAATTTACTTTTACATAAGGAAAATAACTTTAACATTATGTAAGATTCAACTCAAATGAGTTGAGTTAATTATTTATTTATTTTCAGCCATGGTCGTCCCGCTGCATGGCAAAAGCCTCCCTACCTTCCTTCCACTCTGTCTCCCACACGAGATGAGTTAAGAGTGGGAATAGACAAATGTTAGGATTTATTGATTACTCGCTGAAATAACGAACAACTACAACGAATGATCATTGTGATGAATGATGCTTTTGAAAGGAAAGGTATGAAAGTCAATGTGAACAAAATTTTGATTAAATATCAAAAAGACGCAAGTGTTGGTAATATAATGGAATGAAGTGGTAACAGAATGCCAGGCAATGATAGGTGATGACACATTGGAACAAGTGAATGAGTTTGTATACCTGGGGTCTTTATTTACAAGCGATGGAAAGCGTGGGGGGGATATTGAAAGGAGAGCGAAAGCGGGAAATAGTGTCAATGTCGAGTAAAATGATATCCAGCAAAGCTCGAGTTGCTGTAATACAGCGTGTACTAGCACCTACGCATTTGTATGGTAGTGGGTCATGGGTGTGGCAGAAGAAGCATGAAAGCAGGATTAATGCGGTGGAAATGAGAGCCTTAAGAAGTATGGGTGGAGCAAAATTGGGTGATCAAGTAAAAAATAGTGTTATTAGAGAAAAGTGTGACTTGAAAGACAATGTAGTGGTAACGATAGAAACGGGAATGTTACGATGGCTTCGAGATGTAGAAAGGATGGAAGAAAGCTGATTAACGAAAAAATATACAAGGCGGACATATAGCGACTAGTTGTTGTTCTCTTAACGAGAGTTTTTGTCCAAAAATTCTGATATCGATAACCTTGTTCCCCGGAAATAATGGCTATAAGCCACTATGTTATATGTACTAGCGACACGCCCCGGCTTCGCACAGGTGCAATGCTGATAATAAATACACTACAGAAAAACTGTGAACGTTGTATATAAAAACATAGCGGCCCGCCCTGGCTTCGCACGTGTATTACATACATATATAGCCTATGTCACTCACTGAAAAAATTAGTAATTTTGATTTATTCATTACTGCCCGTGGCCCGCACGCGTTAAATTTTGAGTAAAACAATTCCCCTTTCCCTGTATTTATCATGAAGATTTCCTACTATCTTCGGAATATCAAGATTCATACCTACATTACATATTTACTTTTTACATTGTTGTCTATTTGTTTTATTTTTAATATAATTATTACATTAGACATGAAAAATATATAAGGGTCCCGTTTTTTGCCATTTGGCTACGGGAACCTAAAAAAACGCCTTAAAATCTGTTGCGTAGTTTTAAAGATTTAAGCTTATAAAGGGAAATAGGCACAGATAAAGCGACTTTGTTTTATACTATGCAGTGATAGTGCAATGACGTTAGTTAGGGAGCAATTAAGGAGACGTCTTGATCTTATGAATATCTTTAATTGACTATCTTATACGACTAACTTACTCTACTTATAGGGGCGAGGTGTATTACACACTACAATAGTGATTTAGCCATTATTTTGCTCATTAACTCGATCACAAGCGCCCGACTTTCATTACTATTGTTTATACTTAATCTATATATATATGTATATATAAATTATAAGCTAACTAATTTCAGAAACACTGCGAAAATAAAAAACTGCCTTTTAAAAACTTCAAAAAACCAAAAACTAAACTCAAACTCAAAATATTTATTTGCACGTTAAGGTAGGTATTACATACAGGTCTTAATTTAACTGCCTTAACTGCCTTTTTCAGGCGTTGCAAATTTGAGGGCTAACTTATCCTAGATTACATTTACTTAACCTAGGACTTAATACAAACTTAATAGTAGTGTTAATTTCTTATGTGTATATATTGTAGTATATTATGTAGTGAGCATATATATATAGTAGTATGTAAATCTTATAATATGTTATGGGGGTTAGTGTAAAAGAGGAGGGTAGTATTTATTTATAATTATAGGTGTAAGCGGTTATGTATGGGTGTATTATGTTATTATGTTGGCATTTAATTTTGTTGTTCTGTTTTTCTTCGAAGAATTCTTTTATTGAGTAGAAGCATTTTTGTATCAGGATTTTTTTTAATTTTCTGGTAAATATTGTTTCTTTTGTTTCATTTTGTAGATCTTTCTAAAAACAAAACAAAAGGTAAAAACTAATTAAAGCACAGAATTATTACTATTACTAGCTTTTTTTGGGGGGGGGGAGAAATCATCCAATGACTTCTCCCGCCTTGAGCGAGGCGAGAGGGAGTGTCAGACTCTTACTGACTAAAAAGTAAACCACCCCGTTCCTTCTCCTGCTTTTCGAGCCGGAGCCCCGGTAAACCCGCTAGGTAGTCCGCAGCTCCGGATCAGGCATCAGCCCTACTGGGCCCCACCTGTGGTGGTCTGATGGCTCTTTGAGGCGCGCGCGGAACGCGACGCGCCGCATGCACGGGTCTGGTTCTATTCGGGCGGTGAGCTACCCTTGCTCGCCGTCCGCAGGCCCGCACTTACGGTGGCCGGAGATCGTCGCGCGATCCCCGTCGCCCAGAGTGTCTCTCGCGACGGCTGGGGCGTGAGGAGGTTTGTTCTCTCACGCGCCCCGCCTCCTCCTTAGCTAGCTAACTGCTTCGCAGAAGGAGGAGACGGCATCCAGTCCCTCTCGCTCCACACCATGGTCTGAAGCAGTGCCGGGCGCGAGAGGTCGCCGTCGCCGACATTACTATTACTAGCTTCCGCCCGAAGTTTCTTCGAAATCGAACCGATAGTTTTCACGTAAAGCCTGAACATACAGACTGTCAGAGAAAAAAAAATTTAATCACATATTTGGGTTTGGTATCGATCCAGTAACACCCCCTGCTATTTATTTTTTCAATATTTTCAATGTACAGAATTGACCCTTCTACAGATTTATTATATGTATAGATCATTTAGGTTGGATACCTACTTACTATTCCGCCGCAAACGAACGTTATTACTTATACTAAATTTGCTAACTTTCGCTTAATCCCGGATTACCGGTATTGGTCTAGAGCCAATACCGAAAATACCAGTTTTGCTTAAATGATCCGGTATTACGACCCCTAGATTCAGTATCCACGCACGATGGGTTATTAGCGTAATTCATGTATATCTTTGGTGTTTCTGTACCGATTTCTATGATTCTTTTTTTATTAAATAGGTAATAATGTTAACATTTCTTAATTAGGGATGAATGAGAGTGTTATAAACGTAAGAGTAGACAAATATAATCAGAAAGCTCCGAACTGCTAAGCTATCGAGAGTTATACGTGTTATTGTGAGTCAACCATAAAATATAGACATTTGCTGTCGTTGAATATTTTTTAAATAAATTTAAGGAGAACATTTCCGTCATACATGATTTCTGTGTAACTTTAACCATTAAGGCTGCACACGCGACGGAATCTTAAAAAATTGAGTAAGTTCTCCTGTTTTCCCTACATTTCCCTTTACTGCTCTGCTCCTATTGATCGTAGCGTGATGAAAAGTATACTATAACCTGCCCAGGAGTATGAAGAACAATTGTACTAAGTTTCGTTGAAATCTGTCGAGTGGTTTTTGTTTCTATAACTTACATACAGACAGACAGACAGACAGACAGACAAAAAAAAATCTGATTGCATGTTTTGGCGTCAGTATCGATCACTAATCACCCGCTGATAGTTATTTTGGAAATATATTTCATGTACAGAATTGACCTCTCTACAGATTTATTATAAGTATAGATAAGGCAACATAAGGTATATAATCCCATTAAGGTCCCAGTAGCCATAAACAAGTCAGTTTTTTGTCTATTTATTTTTTCTAGCAACATTAAAGTTAAATTTGAGAATACGTATGTGTAACAACTACTGATGTACTTGAAGTATTACGTAAGTAATGGTCTGTCAGTGAACGACGAGACCACCACGTCTCATTAATGAGCTAGTAGCCATCCAGCCATACTGCGATGGATAAAGTTAAGGCAAGATTGTCGTTTTTCTAAAATATTTGAGTATACTTAAGGTAATCTAATTTAGAAATAAATAACGGGTGTCCCAATAAGAACGCAAGATTTAAATTTGGCGGCATTCGAAGTATCATTGTTTGACATTTGAACACGTGTTATTTTTCCTTATTAGTACAAGGTACGAGGTTAGTAAAAATGGAGCGCTACACGATTAAAAATGAGGCAGGTCAAGCGCAAACAGTCAATCATGGTGTTCGGTATCGTAAAATGATAACCAGTCTTTTCGTACCTCGATTTGACGAAATGGATTTGGAGGGCATGTGGTTTCCACAAGATGGCGCCACATGTCATACAGCCAGAGAAACAATTGCTGCATCAGACATGTCCCGGTCGTGTTATTTTACGTTTTGGAGACCAGTGTTAAAAGTAAAAAGAACAGTAGTGTTATTTTTTTCTCAATTTCAGCTCCTCCCAGGCAGTTTGGGGCGATCAAATATTACGCAGCTGCTGTTCTGTTGAATACTTCAAAAGACTGTCTAAAGATTTGACGAAAGAATCACATCCCAACAACAACGAAAAGAAAATTCTTTGGGAAACAGTTGTTTAAGTTCTCTAATAAAGGAAGGATCCTCCGACCACTCGAGGTGATCATACCTTGCAGGCTCTCTGCCCTTTGTTGTTCGTTGGAATTTTCTATCCATGTGTATACGCTTGTCAACTTCAAATGTGCGATGTAGGATTTATGACGTCACCTGTTGATTTTTGCTCGTCGATCGTCTATGATAGTGAATGTGCGACTTGTATCATCTGTCACTTGTCGCCACCTCACTCCTCCAAGACCGGAGGTCAATCCTGTTGAGACGGCTGGCCATGCGTGAGATGAGCGGTGCCTGAGCCCGCGTAGAATGCCCCTAGTCCCAGTGTTGGAAAGATCAAATTAAAAATTAAAGTTTAGTTTGTCGTCTAATGGGCTATGGGCAATATTCATAAATTACTCAAATAGTGATAATTAAAGTGTCGTGCAAGCAAGAAAATTAATTCCAGTTATCTTGCAAATGTGCCGAAGCTGAAAGAGCGCGACAATTTTTAGGATTGGGCGTTCGCTGTAGAAAACTTATTAGTCTTGGAAGGCGCGGATAAAATGAAACAAGAAGGAATCAATGCAGCAGCAGCTGCGGCTGATACAAAAGCACGAGCGAAGCTGATTTTGACGATTGACTAATATTTATTTGTGCACATAAAGGAAACTAACACTACGAAAGATCGACGATCCAGAATTTTTAAGAAGGATAAGTTTACTTCGTCATCTTATATCTATATGGTTAGAAAACAATGCGAACATGACGAATTATGTGACATAAATAGTGGAAACGTCTCAATTTAAAAAAGGAATAGGTTTCGCCATTATTTTAGAATGGATCGGTTCTTTCATAAGCATAAAAGATATAATATAATGAAATATATGCATATGTAGAAACTATTTATATGCATTTGCTTGAATGGTTTCTTATTAAAGATTCCAGCAAAGTGTTATGATTCAAAAAGGCTGTGTATGGTTTAAAACAGTCGGCACTGGCCTGGTATCAGAGAGTTGACGAAACATTGTATAATCTAGGATTCAACAAAAGTAAATTGGAACCTTGTGTTTTTATAAAAAGCATATTAATGATAAGAAAATTGTTGTTGGGATTTCTGTTGTTGATTTCATAATATATTCAAATGATAAGTCAGAAACATATATCTGAGGGCACGGGAGTGCCCCCGCCAAGACGAGCCAAGCGAAGCGCAAGGGCACTACCTACCTTTTCTCGAAGCTCGTCGTATTTTTGAACCATCATAACTTGAGTTTGGGTTATACCAGATAAACAAAATTTTCGGGATGTGATGTCAGTGGTAGACTTAATAAACCTTTAAAGTTTCAATTGCATAGCTCTTATACTTTAGATTTTATTTATATCTAAAACACCCCGATTTCGTCACTCACTCACTCACTCACTCACTGATGATCAACAAAGTTCTTAAGGTACTTCCTGAAGTCCTAGAAAACTGAAATATGGTATGTAAGCTAGTATTAGTACCCAAACAACAAAAAATCCTAAAACTTGGAACTTTTACCCCCCAACCCCTTAAAGAAAGTTGTTTCAGACTTCCGCAAATTATGACGGTAGAGGTCTGAATGCGGCGGCGGAGAGGTAAATCTTTTGATAGCGTCGTTTAAAAAATGCTGCAGTGTGTACGAAAAAAATCCGAAACCCAAATGTATCTCACAAATAACAGCACGTTGAAGAATTCTGTTTATTACGGGATCATGTTGAGTTGAGGGGGCTAAAAAAGTAAAATCTGAAACAATGAAACTTAATTAAAACCTACAAAAAGAAATGAAATCCCACAAAAACATTTCATGTTAAATGTTGCCAAGACGAGACCATATAGCTCGCACTGTCAAAAAGTAATCAGATCTAGTGTAACTGGCGAGCTGGCCTCATGTTCATGAGCAGCATTCCGTGACACATGATGCATGATGCAGCCATTGTCGCGGTGCTACTGGCGACTGGAATCACGCGCACTTTCTGACGCGCGCGACGATGTTGGTACGTTAGACTCGTTCGCCGGCGGCTACATAGGTATTGGGTTCGAATCCCGGGTCGACGCAAAAACGGTGTTACATACCGAAAGTTCTCATCAACACAAATTAATCAAGCCCAAACACAAGGTAGTTTCTGTTAACCGTTGAGGAGTTCCATTGACTGTCTGTTGACTCCATCATCAGATACACTTCAAACCCTTATCAATTTTTTAAGTTTTAACATCTTTATTCAACAACACAATAAACGCTTTACTCGCCCCTACAATTTTCGAAAGTTCCCTTTGGTTTCCCTCGGATTCTATAACCTCCTGACTTGACTTGGTGAAAATGGAACAGCCTCGGGGGTATAATCTTTCAAACAAAAAAGAAAATTAAAACCGGTTCATAATTGACGAAGTAATCGGTGAACAAATAAAAAAAAAGAAACATCCGAACATAATTCCTCCTCCTTTTTTGAAAGCAGTAAATAATGCATGTTTCTGAACACGTGTTCATGTTATAAATTAGACAGTGGCATGATGAAGTGTACGTGTACTGTGTTGTCTGTGCAGGCGCCTGCGCCAGACGAGACGGCGGCGCCGCGTTGGAGGCGCGGCTGCGGCGCGCGCCCACTACGGCGATCACCGACCTCACCGCCGAAGGCTGGCGCAAACGGCTAGCAGGTCAGTACTGGACCCGCTCATTACGATCTCAACGAAATCTGTAATTTATATTATATATACCTAATATAAGTTATATTATATTTATTTTTATATTATATATTATATAATATAACTTTATATTATATTATAAATATAATATACATTTTTTAAGAGAAAAAAAATAAGAAAAGAAGACATCATTGTTTAGTCAAAATTGACAAAGATTTTTTTATTCAAATCCTCTGTAACATTTTCAAAAGTTGATATCTTTTTCTTCACTATTCCCAGTGCAGTCCTCCATCACCTGGTTACCTGGTTATACTCGTATCATTGCATTTTACGACATGTGTAGGTACATGAGTTTTGTATGTGGTATGTGTGAGTCAGACAATATTGTATGTGTGCAGAGTTCTCGCGAGGCGCCGGTGGCGGTGGGGCCCTGGACCCGAAAGTCTTCTCTGTTCCGCTGCGTGAGTACATACATGACCATGTCTTTTTTGCTAACATTATTATTATGTAAGCACAACTAGTATACATACTTTATTCCAGAATAAGTAAGTATATTGACCCGGATGATTTATGACACCATTAAAAGTAAAGATCCATATTTGTTTTCTCGTATCAACGTATTGACATCTGACTGCAGAAGGAGACAGCTGCGGCCGCGGCTCGTTGTCCGTGCTGATGGTGCAGGTTCCCGCACGTGAGTACTACACGCACGCACACACGCGTACGCAGTCGCCAACACGCACGGGTCACGCTGCTGCCTGTTACAGAGTGCGAAGCTCCGCCGGCGTGTCCACGGCCGCCGGGCGTCGCGGCTCCTGACGGAGCGCAATCACCGTCGTCACCACAGTCGTCACAACCGCCACCGTACCGCCCGCCCCATCCGCCACAGCCGCCGCGCGTCGTGGCTCCTGACGGAGCGCCACCACCGCCACCGTACGACCCGCCCCATCCGCCACGGCCGCCGGGCGTCGTGCCTCCTGACGGAGCGCAATTACCGTCGTCACCACCGTCGTCACAACCGCCGTCACCACCGCCGTCACAACCGTCGTCACAACCGCCGTCACCACCGCCGTCACCATCGCTACCGTACGGCCCGCCCCATACGCGACAGCCGCCGGGCGTCGTGGCTCCTGACGGAACGTCACCACCGCTGGACTACTTTCCACCAAAATATCCGTACCCCCGGTCAACCCGACCTGGCCGCCGGGCGTCGAGCCACCACCGCCGTCACCCTTTGTTCCCCCGTACGGCCAGCCCAACCCGACCTGGCCGCCGGGCGTCGAGCCACCACCGCCGCCCCCCTTTGTTCCCCCGTACGGCCAGCCCAACCCGACATTGCCGCCGCACTCCAATTACTCCGCGCCGCCCTCCTTTCCACCAGTTGGTGAGACATCTAATTTTGTATGCCTTCTAACGACAAAGAAATCACAAAGGACCAATATTTTTATTACACACATTTATTTAATGGTCACGTCACTCACACCTAAAATATGGGAACGATTATAATATTATTTTCGCTTCCAACCGGCCTATCTGGAAGTCATTGCCTATGTTCAGCAGTGGTCGTTTGTGGTTGATATGATGATGATATACAATATGTGGGCAAGTATTGTACATACATATAGTTGTTTAAGTTTACTATAAGCCATCCATTTAGTTAAAATAAATAATAACATAAATAATATGTCCATCACGTACAGAGGATCCAGGGGTCTTAGTACAGAAGTTCCTCGATCAACTCGGTGAACAGCCTCAGCTACCTCCCGTCGTGATTGACCCAGTGGGCCCCGTCGGCACCGATGACAACACTGTGGAAGAATGGTCGCCAAACGGCGTGGTATGGCGGAGGCGACAGTACAAGAAGCGCTGCATGCCGCTTAACACGACAGAGACGACGCCGCCCCCGCCGCAGCCGCGGTTCCCGCGCTCGCTGTACATCCGCGCGAACCTCACCGTGCCGCGCGCGGACTACACCGAGCCCTACGAAGTCAGGTCTCAACTTCACGCCGTTTATAATCAATCAGCAATCAATGTATTGCTCGCAAATGTTACTACCAATCAAAGGTTGTGGAGTTCGATACACAGCAATGAACAGAGCAAGAGCCATTAAGTTCTCAAATTTCGAGGACTGAGATTGAGACAAACTGCCAACTAATGTATCGCACGATCCATTATAGCGCAGCATTCTTGTATACATATTAATATCCGCCGTACTCAGAGCCAGTTAAGCCACGCAATGGCTAGTTAAGCCAGGTTTAGGACTTGGTTTCGGAACAAAACCGTTTTTTTAAGCCTGAGTGCGGCAGTATGTACGCACTATTCGACGTTCAGACACAATTGATTTATTCAGAGCATGTGTGTGTGTGGCGCAGGTGGGACGCGGAGACTGGAGCGGCGCGCATCGACTACCACGGCGGCACCGCCTCCTCGTACCGCCAGATTGTCGGCGACGTCGTGTACCGACACATGGTGGGCACTGCATATTTTCATTCCACCGCTTTATTATATGTATAAACTTCAATTTTCTAATGTACACAGTAGGTACAAACGCACTAATATGATGTTCGCTTTTTGTACGGATGTTCGACATAAATACAGCGAGTGACATCTTACAGCTCGTCCTCGATCGAACGGGGGAATCTAACGTTCGTCGCTGTACAGACCATCAGAGCCGGGCCTCGAAGGCGGACCGGGAGCTGCCCGCGCTGCCTAACCTGGAGGTCTTCTCCTTCGCGGGTGAGTGATGCTGTCCTGAACGAAGCTGTGCGGGTGGGGTGCGGGCGGGTGGGGCTCGAGAGTGACGCGCGCATGTTGCAGGCCGCGACGTGCACGGCAACGAGGTGTGGCGCCACACTGCGTCGGGCCACAGCGGGGAGCTGGGCGCCGCGCGGGGGGAGCAGCTCACCTTCCGCCACGAGCTGCTGCTGAAGCGCTCCGCCGACCAGTACACGACCATACCACTGCGGTCAGTGCTCGTCTCCCAGTGTGTCGCTCTCCGCTCACTGACGATCCTGCCTGCCATCTAATTCACCCACTCCCTCCTCCGTTTGCAGATACTCCGTGCGAGTGGACAGCTCGCTATTGGGTCCTGATTGCGACGGGTACATACATCAGTTCGATAAAGTAGAGATAGAGCATCACCACCCTTCAATATTGCATCTTAGCCATGGTACTTGCGCTTTATTTACTTTTTTTGTCCTGAGATAAAAACATTTCTATCATCTTAGTAAAATAAGAGAGACTACCTTTTCACTTAGGTTTATTTATTCTTAGTCTCCATTATTGAATACCGCCATGGCTACCAAGTGTAGTGTGGTGTTTTCAATTACTATTTTGTAAGTTTACATTTGAAACTATTTTTTATTTGAATATAGACGTTATGTCACGCACTGAGCACTAATAGATAATATTTATGTACTCTTTAGAAGCATGTGATTACCGAGAATGGACAGAAAAAATGGAGACCGTGG
The DNA here is from genome assembly GCF_023101765.2 of Spodoptera frugiperda. Taxonomy (NCBI): domain Eukaryota; kingdom Metazoa; phylum Arthropoda; class Insecta; order Lepidoptera; family Noctuidae; genus Spodoptera; species Spodoptera frugiperda. The sequence goes on along the minus strand of NC_064214.1, from coordinate 6,810,318 downwards.
AGCCGCTGCGAGAGTTCACGTCGCTGCACCGGGCGCAGCACCACGACGTCGACTTCAAGCGGTGAGTGCCACTGAGTGCGTCAACGCAGGAGTAACCTTCACAAACGAATAAGTGTTTCACCCGGTGTATCATCATCCTTCAGGTACATGGAGACGTACACCCGCCTCTACGCCGATGACAGGGAGCTAGCAACACGCAAGAACATTTTTATACAGAACTCCCGATTTGTAGCGTCCGCCAACCGACAGGGGGCCTCCTTCGAATTGGAACTCAACTTTCTATCGGACCGGTTGACAGAAGAGCGCCGCGTCCTCTTGGGCGTGGAGCCCAACTTCAGCACAGAGTAGGCTTCTATCGATCTTCCTAGACATTAAAACGTTTTTCTCATTTTTACATTTTTTATTGTGAAAGGGTTCTAACTAATGACTTCAGCAGTCATGAAAATACGAGCGCAGAGTCAGGTGATAATGAAACATCCAGACAACTTTATTTAAAACTTATGATTAATTTTCCCTCTAACTCTAGCACTTCATCCAGGTTTTCTCAAACATTTCGATCCCTTCCGTAAAGTACTAATTAACTTTAAATTAACGCTTGGAATAGGCATTGGTTTCGAGAATGATCTCCTCGTTGGAACTGTTTTTTTAACAGAAAATAGTCACAAACTGCGAAATAGTGCGATGGTGAATAAAACAGCAACTCATGTAAAAGTTTGGATCTGGGAAAATAAGTATGATAGTTTTTGGTCCACGGAAAGGGAAACTGCGTTAAATTACTGGGACTCTATCTTTTAAACCATTGAATTCTCTGTTGAATAGGGTTCCCCTAATGACTTCCAGATAGGTTGGGAGGAAGCCACCTGCATCCAGCGGCTCCCTGTGACCTTAATCAGGTGAGTCCACATTGTATGTGGCGTATTGGAGTATACGCCACATACAACGTTTCTACCTCAGCGGCCGTGGGTTCTCCGCGCTGTGTGCCCGCTGCCAGCTTCAATGTCGGCGACTTGTGTTCTTTCGCGGATCTCTTCGTTTTTTATTCGGTCTCGCAAAGAAACTTTTATTAATGACATATATTCATGACTGCCGACAAGTCGTTAGCAGCCTTTCACAATAAACAAAAAAATTGAAAATGAGTAAAAGTTTAAATTTAATAACTATCGAAAATCGATTTTCAGCTCGCCGTGCAAGCCTTTCCCGCACTCGCCCTCCGAGATCAACGCGAATCGGGGACGCCTGAGCCGCACATTCGACTGGCGCGAGCTCGGCGCCGTTACCCACGTGCGCAGTGAGTACAAGCTGTCCCCCCCCGCCTCCCCGTTACAGCGCATGCACTCAGTCGCCTGTCTCTTGCAGTTCAGGGAACAACGTGTATGTCCTGCTGGGCCCACGCGACGGTGGGTGCCTTGGAAGGCGCGCTGTTCCGTGTCACTAATCGGCTCGTGCCGCTCAGCGAACAAGTCCTCGTGGACTGCGCCAAGCCGTGAGTACTGTATCGAGCTGGCCCTGGCTCGTCTTGGTATCTTTGACTATCTGTGTATTACGCCAAGTCGATTAAAAAGCGGCACGGCCGTACCATCCTTCCTTCGAAGCGATTCAGGCCAATTTCGATCACCTATAACTGCGTTGTCAATAAAATAGAATTCATCCGCGCGGCGCGCCTCATTCACTTGCAAATTCGCTTGACACTCGCACACACGATATATCGCCAAAATTACCAAATTGTAAACCAATCATTGATTATACGCCTTATTATGGATCGAAGATGATTTTTTTTATGAAACATCGGTAAACTAGCTGACGTATCACCTAATGGTAGGCAATCGCCGCCGCCCATGGACTCTTGATACACCAGAGGCGTTACAAGTGCGTTGTCGGCTTTTTGGGGGTTAGGAATTTAAGGGTTGTTGTTCGGGAATCGGGGATTGGGAAGTTTGGGAAGGGGGGAATTCGGCCTCCGGTAACCTCACTCACACAACGCAAGCGTTTACGTCAGTTTTCTGCGAGGCCGTGGTATCACTCCGGTCGAGCCGGCCCATTGGCGCAGGACCATGGCTCTCCCACTTAAAAAAAAAAATATATCTAAGACCGTGAACATTACAAACTACGTGTTGATTCGGCAAAATACTGGTTGTTTTTGCTTGATTACAATATTTCAATATTCACATTGTTAACATTATTTCTATAAAACCAATTAAACATGGTTTCCACCAAAAAATATTACTAAATCGACTTAATCGTTTCAAACTAACTGTAGAAAATGGAAACGAACCTTCTCCTTTACTTAAGTTGGTTAGAATAAATGTTTAAGTACATTAAAGAGTAGGTAAGTGAAAATGTACTCGCAATAAATAATAAAATTATTATTTTAGGTTTTCCTCACAAGAAAGCGATGATGAGTAGGAAGATTGAAAAAAAAATTGGCAACATTAATAAAATACGGCGGCAATTGGTTAGGACAAAAACAAATACAACATAATTGTAATTTTTAATAACTCCTCCATAGATAAGTGATCTGTTTACTACCCTTTAAACGTCCTTTATAATGTCGCCATAATTGTATGGAATATGTTACCATTTGTACAACGTATTTGTATTTATTTCGTAGCATGCATGTAAAATGCACGTAGTGACGCCTAGGTGACACGAGTGGTACTAATTAACGGGAAACGTGTTGCAGGGAACAGTTCCCTGCTAATTTTGAAACGTTGTTCGTGACCTGACCCTCCGTCTTGACATTAATCGAATACTCGTTAACATCGTCGCTCCCGTGTCGCAGGTATGGTGGCAACGGATGCTCTGGCACGTGGCCGACTGCCGCCTACGAATATATGAAGGCAGAAGGAATACCTGCACTCACAGATTACAAATATGAAGGCAAAGTATGAAGTTTTTCAAAATCAAGAGAACATGCGTTGTCTATCGCTTCAGCCGTGGTGGTCGGTACCGCTAATGTGTTTGTGTGTGTGCAGGAGCAGCTGTGCCGCGCTAACAGTGTGAGGCCCGTCCAACGCACACACATCAGTACCCACGTCAACGTCACCATTAACAATATTGTGGCGCTGAAGGTAAGACCGGGATACATACCGAACACGTGCGAGTCTGTATGACTAGATATCGCGCGCCTTAATTTAAGAAGAGAATTTTTAAATCTCGCTTATAATGGTGCCAAGATAGACAAGACAAACGGATATCTTGACATCAAATTTCGTGCATTTTGGAAAAACACCAATAATATCAACCACACACCTGGCCTGCCTGTGTGCATCGAAGGTGTGATGTTCAGGAGATAGCGGAAGTTGTTAAATCTAAATTTTAAATGAGGTCACCGTTAGGTCCCTCGCGGATGGTGATCAATGTTGAGCCCAAAAGTGCACTGCGAACTAGAATCGTTGCCAAAGACATCAAACAAATCCTACAATCAATGTCAAGAGGAAAGTCTCCGGGTCACGTTGGGCTCAGTATTGAGCATCTTGGGTTTGCGGGTCCTCACTTGCCGCGTGTGCTTTGCGCACGACATGTTAAAAGTTGTACTAGTCAAATCTAGGGTTCGAACAATGGTGTCCATCTTAGTAAACGGCTTGAAGGGGCGAGAGAGCTGCACTCGACTAATGGTAGACGAGGCTCTTATGAACCACTTTGGAGCCGTGGTGATGGCCGCCCGAATAACTTTAGCCAAGGAGGTCCTGCTAATTGGTGACATAAATCAGCTCCCGTTCATTGATCGTGACAACCTCTTCCCTCTCCACTACGGCCGCCCTACACATAATTTGTGTTATAAGTCCCATGTAATAGGGGGTGAGCCTATAGCCATATACTGGACACAATTCCAGACTCCGTGCTACAACCGAGAAATTTTTGAAAATTCGAAAAAATCCAAGTAATACTTTGCCCGACCCGGAATCGAACCCGAGACCCCTTGTTCGGCAGTCACACTTGCGACCACTCGACCAACGAGGCAGTCATTTAGGCAGAGCAAGATTTATTGATATATTATTATTAATACATTTAGGCAGAGCAAGATTTATTGATATATTATTATTAATACGTTCGTTTGTGGCAGATGGCGATCTCGAAGTACGGGCCCACGGTGGTCATTATCGATGGCGAGACATTGTCCTTCACCAGCTACAAGCGTGGCTATTACTATGATGGCCGATGGTAAATATGCTTGATTGTACTTTTTAATTAATTATTATTTAACAATAGTCTTAATCACATTGGTTACTAATATTATCTAAAGGAAAATGATTAAGTTAAAATATTTTTTTTACTTGCTTACATTTAAAGTAATGGTCTCGGAAATTAACCGTGTACAGATGTTTGGTTGCGAGCATAAACTGCGTGACGTGGCGCTGACTATGCGTTTGTGTTTCCAGTCGAAAAGGAAAATTTAACCACGCCGTGCTAGCAGTGGGTTGGACAGTGCACCGAGAGGAGACCTACTTCATCTTGAAGAACTCGTGGTCGGAGAATTGGGGCGAGGCGGGGTACGTGCTCATGCGCGCGCCCACCAACACGTGCGGCGTGCTGCAGCAGCCCACGGTGCCGGTGCTGCCGCAGGAGACGGAGCTGCTAGGCTAGCTCGCCGCGCGGCGCCGCCCTGTTGTTACCTTGTTACTTGTTCATCTTAGTCATTAAACGTTAAGAAAATGTTTGTACCTCTCTGTTATTCCTTGCACCTGTTTTACCTTGGCCTTGTTTCCTTCCACTCAAATAAAAGTAGGCACTCCACACAGCACTAAACGTCTAACGCAAGCTATGTAGGTTTTAGCAGGTCAAAACGGACATCGTCAAAAACACCTGTCAAAACTAAAAATGATATCTGTCGACAAACAAAGTCAAAACCATTGTTAAAGCATGGAATACAGAAAGTAGAGGAAGTGTCTCCCAACAAAATGAGTACGGAAACTACGGTCGCCCACCAGGGCCGTGTACAGGAATTTGAAGTAGGGAGGGCGGAAGGTATCTCATGGTCGAAAATAAACTTATACTTCGAGACGAGACAAGTGCATTGCGCTCGACGTATACAGACGTGCTCATCAATGCAATTTAATTATAGCAAAAATTAACAGTTTTTAATTGTGACCTAGTTTAAGACACAGAGTTTTTGTTTTGTAATCATTCAAGTTGTTATTGCGAATATGGACAAAAAGTGACTATCTGCAAATATGGATAGTAGCCCCTCTAATCGTGGCGGGCTACCGCATCGCTCCTCACCATCAGCAGCAACCACCAGAAATCAAACTCAGGACGAAACCATAGAGACTATTTCTACGTCGGAAATTCAAACGTGGATGTCCAGCATTGAACAGTGCCTGAATGAGGTGTCGACCATAGCTTCGGAGGGTAAAATGAATGCCGAACAAAAGCTAAGAATTAGTAGCCTATGTCGCAAAGTGGGACACGGAGTTTCTCAAATGGCTGTACAATACCAGTCATTAAAACATAAAGCCCTACAAAACTACGCCACCCTGCTAACTTTAAAGGATAACGAAGGCCTCGCTACCAGTTTGAGTGAGATCAAGCAGAAACTACACGAGACTCTGACCAAAAAAACTCAGGAAAGCGCTTCTTTTGCAGACATGGTAAAGGGGACAAAAAGCCTTATTCGTCCTCAAGCAACTAGCTCAGTCGCTATATATCCCAGTGACAATACCAAGACCAGTGAAGAGACCAAAAATTTAGTACAAAAAATAGTATGCCCTGAAGAAATGAAGCTAAAGGTTCGTGGACTTCGAAAAATAAGAAACGGAGGAGTTATAATAAGCACGGAGACCAAGGATGACATCCAAAAACTGAAGCAGACAGTCGAGCGTTCTACAACTGGACTTACCGTCGATGAACCTCAAAAACGGAAGCCCCGCATCTTAATTATTGGGGTCCCTACTGATATGGCAGAGAAAGAGGTATTCAAATGTATTTACGAACAAAATATAGTCGACATACTCCCAACTTTGACCAAAGAGACCTTCTTAACCGCAGTCAAACTAAGCCATAAGTCAGGAAAAAGGGATGCTGACAGCTGCAACTACATTGTTGAGGTACCGGCCAGCGTACGGAAAGCCCTAGTAAATCAGAACAGAATTTACATAAACTGGACGTCATGCCCGGTACGAGATTTCACCCTGGTAACTCGGTGCTTCAAGTGCCAGCAGTATGGTCATGCATCGAAGACCTGCAAATCTGCCACCTCATCTTGCGGACACTGTGGGACCGAAGGACACGCAACTCAAGAGTGCTCTTCGAAGGAAGAACCACCGAAATGTGCAACCTGTAAGCGCTATAAAAAACCCCACAACCATAAGACAGGAGATTCGGAGTGCCCAGCTAGAAAAGCCGCTGAATACAGGTACATCAACTCCATAGATTATGAAGGCGCCTAAGAGCGCCATTAACTAGGTTACATTTAGCTCTAACGCATTTTTACAAAGTACATACTTTTATTTTATTTTTTATTTTATTTTTTACTTATGAATAGTTTGATTACTGAAATAGATAACACTTTTTTGTCTGAATCAAAAACATGTGAGGTGGAAGATTGCAAACAATATATTTCCGGATACCATAATCCATTTACAGTACTAACACAAAATATACGTAGTATTTGCAGGAACTTTGACAGTTTTAACATTTTTCTTCATAGACTAGACATAGTTTGCGATATCATAATACTAACCGAATGCTGGTTATCAAAACGTCTAGACAACATCCCTACTATGACGGGATACAACATGTTCCACAGCACAACTAACCAGAATCAAAATGATGGAGTCGTGGTTTACGCAAAACAATCGCTTATAGCAACAGTCGAAGAACAGAATCAACAAGACTGTAACTGCCTTATAATAAAAATAGGATCAAATATAGCAATAATAGCTATCTATAGATCCCCATCATTTAGTAATTTGGAATCCTTTCACCATTTATTAAACCAGACCTGTCATAATCTTTCCGCTTTTAAACATATCATACTAACAGGTGACATTAACATAAACATCACTGCTGAAAACTGCGATGTAGGAATCCAAAACTACCTTAATTTGTGTTCATACCATGGGCTTCTCACTGGTCATATACTACCAACTCATCAAAGTGGCTCGTGTCTCGATCACATGATGATAAAAACTAGCCTACCATATATTACCCTAGTAACTAATTCAACAATTACCGATCATAAAGCCGTCCTACTAACAATCAACTTAACGCTGCCTAAGCAAAATCGTCCCCTGACAAAGTCCAAACTAAATATGCACAAACTAGAACATGACCTGCATAACATTGATTTCAGCCCAGTTTACAATTCCAATGACGCTAATTTGTCTTTATCGTATTTAATTAAAAATGTCCAGCAAGCAATATTACATAATACGAACATTATAACATTAAATCGGAAGCATTATAATATTAAACCGTGGATTACTCCGGGCCTTGTCCGATGTATAAGGCACAGAGACAAATTACATCAGAAAACCAAACGATTCCCTGATAATATAATGCTTCTTGTAATATATAAGAGGTACAGAAATTATTGCAACAATCTCTTGAAAAAACTTAAAATTGATTACGATAAAAGCGAATTGCAGAAAGCAGGCAATAACAGTAAACAGATATGGAAACACATTAAAAACTTGACTTACAGTTCAAAACAACGGGAATCCATTTCAAGTTTACTGCTCACTAACCCATCACCCCTATCATCAGCTAATAATGTAAATAACTACTTCGTTAATGTGGGGAAATCCCTCGCTGAACCACTTCTGACACAATCATCTTATCAGTCTCCCGCGCACTATCAGACTTCTCTTAAGAGATGTTCTAAATCTTTAGCACTTTTGGATACCGACGAAAGTGAAATAGAACAAATTATCTCAGCACTAAAAGATGATAGTGCGGCCGGCTGGGATAATATTAATAATAAAATCCTTAAGCGCTTTAAGCACATTTTAGTCCGACCGTTAACATATATATTTCAGAGGTGCCTCAGTGAAGGAATTTTTCCTAAATGCTTAAAAAAAGCAGTGATCATCCCTATTTTTAAATCTGGATCTAGAGATGTAGTGAATAATTATAGACCAATATCTATACTGCCTTCTTTGTCCAAAATCTTAGAAAAAATAATAAATAAAAGACTAGTCAGTTATTTAGAAACGACCAACTTATTGTCTTCTTCACAATTCGGGTTTAGAAGCAAATTGTCCACAGCAGATGCGGTTCAAAAACTAACAGATCACGTTGCACAAGAACTTGGCGATGGAAACCAAGTCCTGACTATCTTCCTAGACTTAGCAAAAGCTTTTGATACCGTATCTGTTCCTTTGCTTTTAAATAAACTAGAGGCTTTAGGTATAAGAGGTACACAGCTGAAACTCTTTGAAGATTATTTATCCAATAGATCCCAATGTGTTCGAATAGACAATATAACAAGTAACGACGAAAAAACACTAAGTTTTGGAGTTCCACAAGGCAGTATCCTAGGTCCATCATTATTCCTCATTTATATTAACGATCTATGTAATTTAAATGTAGGAAATTGCAAAATAATATCGTACGCCGATGACACTGCGCTTATTTTCACTGCAAAAACCATTTCAGAGTTATACGATGTTGCACAAGCTGGTTTTAACATTGTTCTAGACTGGCTTCGTTGTAATTTACTAACACTGAATACAGACAAAACAAAATATATTCAGTTCAACATGCGCAATATTAAAAACAATACTAATAATCCTCGCTTATATGCACACCAATGTAACGATCCGTCAGTCACTTCTTGTACCTGTCCTACGATCCTGGAAACAAAATATCTCAAGTATCTTGGGGTTTTTGTTGATAACACTCTCTCCTTCAGGCAGCATATTGACAGTTTGGTTGCTAGAGTTCGTAAACTAATGTTTGTTTTCAAGCAATTGCGCTCCATTGCAGACACTAAATTAGTCAAGCAAGTTTATTTTGCTCTATGTCAATCAATCCTTCAATATTGTATCACCTCATGGGGCGGAGCATCAAAAACAATTATTCTCTCCCTTGAACGAGCACAAAGAGCTGTGCTAAAAGTAGCAAATTCTCTGCCTTTCCTTTTTCCTACCAACGAGCTATTTAGATCCTGCGAAGTGTTGACTGTTCGTCAAATTTACATTCTGCACATTGTACTAAAACAGCATGCTACACTTACTTACAACGCTGACATAATTAACAAAAGACGGAACGATATAGTCTGCAGCTCAACCACTACCTCTATATATGCATTTTCAAATAAATTCTTCACGTTTTTAGGGCCCTTGTTGTACAATAGATTAAATAGAATGCTAAATATTTATAATTTGAATTCTTTTCTGTGTAAAAATAATGTCTCCAAATATTTGCAAGGCTTGTCTTATATATTATACATAGCGTTCATAGATTATTCCAGGGCATTCGACAGTCTCACCCATTCATCAATATTTACAGCACTACACAACCAAGACATCCACCCCACCTACATTAACTTGCTTCAGAACATATACCTCAAAAGTACCGCAGCAATAAAACTACACAAACTCGGCCAATCCTTCCCTATTTCTAAGGGAGTCAAACAAGGCGACCCGCTATCTCCGAAACTCTTCACCGCAACCCTTGAAGAGGTCTTCAAAAAACTTGCAGCGTGCTGGAGTACGAAGGGCGTTGTCGTCGGGGAGAAAAGGTTAACAAACCTCCGTTTCGCCGACGACATAGTACTCTTCTCTTCTTCAGCATCTGAGCTAGGCGGCATGATCAACGAACTCAGCGGGGCGAGCCTTGAGGTTGGACTGAAGATGAACATGTCGAAGACCAAACTAATGACCAACAGTATAAAATATAGGCTAGAAGTAGATGGCGCAGAAATAGAATACGTCCATGAATACATCTATCTGGGCCAAATAGTCTCTTTCCAGGCGAGACAAGAAAGAGAAGTTGCTAGACGCACCGAAAACGCCTGGAAGAGCTATTGGTCCATGGGGGACCTAATGAAAGGAAACCTTCCATTAGCACTTAAGAAGAAACTCATGGACGTGTGTATTCTGCCCATCCTAACCTATGGCGCTCAAACTTGGTCTTTGACACAACATCAGAAGTCCAAACTCAAGGTTTGCCAGCGGGCCATGGAGCGCAGTATCTTAGGAGTTCGCCTGTCGGATAGACTAAGAAACACCACGCTGCGCTCCATGACTAAAATCATCGACGTTGGTCATAAAGCCGCCAGCTTGAAGTGGAATTGGGCTGGTCACGTCTGCCGCATGTCGGACGAGCGGTGGGCAAAACTCACTACTGAGTGGAGCCCGCTCAACGTCCACAGACGTCGCGGCAGGCCCAAAAGGAGATGGCGGGACGAACTCAACAGCTATGACAAGGATTGGCCGCAAAAAGCTTTAAACAGAGAGGAGTGGAAGGAAGGTAGGGAGGCCTTTGCCCTGCAGTGGGACGATCATGGCTGAAATCTAATCTAAATCTAAATCTTGTCTTATGACCAGACCGAAGAACTGCTGACTGTATGTAAATAAAATTACCTAGAGATATAAATAAAATATCGATGTAAGCAATATTACACTTATAATAACTTTATGTATATTTTTAACTTTGTCCTAGTTTTTAGTTTTTTGATAGTTATTACGTAGTTGTTAATTTGTTGCTGACCATTACTATATATTAATAAGCATTTTTATGCCTGAAGCACAGGTTTTACCTAGTTCAGGCAATTTACACATTAGCATTTTATTTAGAAGTAAGCAAATTATTGTAAAATTTTTGTACAAATGGAGTAATAATAAACAATTTATTTATTTATTTATTTTGGAAAATAAAACCTCGTTCTCATAGTTTTGAGCAACTAGGTACCTAGTACCTACCTCATTTTTATAAACGAATCAATTATTTTAAAACTTTAATAAATATTCGCGTATTAACTAAGATCAATATAGGGACCTCGGTAACAAATTTTACACATCTATTAACTAGGCACCTAGATTTCGGAGCAGCGATGTGCTAGTGGCTAGAAAAGCCAATATAAACAGACCGTTCAGTACAGAAAGTCCAAACGAGGCAGGATAGGCTAGTTCTTTGAAAACAATAACAAATGTAGGACACAGCCTGTGTACACAAGCCAAGCCAACAATACTTAAGATCGCAATAGTTTCTATTAAAAGAACGAATAATATTACCTTGTGGCGACACCTGATAAGTGACAGATGACAGAAGTCGCACATAGACTATCGACGAGCAAATCAACGGATGACGTCATAAATATCCTGCAAAGTCAAAGTCAAAGTCAAAATTATTTATTTCAATTAGACCACGAAGGCACTTTTGAACGTCAAAGCAAATATAATAATATTAATAACGTCAGTCTGTCGGTCAGTTCTCTAGTGAAGCTATTTGCTCGTTCCAAAGTGTAGATTCCTATGGAGAAGAAAGAGCAAGAAACTCCATAGGTTACTCTTTTCCAATCAGTTTCACAATACAATTCATGGTTACATTGTTTCGATTGCTTCAACTTTGTGAGAACAATGTAAAACTAATATTTAGTCAAAGTGATAGAAAAAGAAAATAACCCTGACAACAAACTTAATGCAGTCTGGACCTGACCAGTCCCAGTTGACAGCGCCTGTTCACGAACATGACACGTACACCAGCACCGCCCAACTCAACCATATTGCAGGGAATCGAGCGATCCAATGCCCGTGCCACCGCCAATGGGACCTTTGAGTGAGCATGACAACTCTAAGCTGACACAAGTGCATTCTACTAGTCTCATTCAGTTTTAGCTAATTACAGGGCTCTCACATTTACAATAATTGTATAAAGTTTAACAGAACAAATTGAAATAACATGGTTATATTATTACATTATTGGAATTACTTTATTTTTTCGTTACCCTGTGGAGCTGGACCAGCCTGCCTCCAAGCATTTTTATCCTCATATAATCATTCAATTTGTAGTATGCTAGTCTACACATCGTTTTTTTAATACATAATTTTAATTGTCTTTCATTTAGGTGTTTTATTTCCTCTGGAGTTTTGTTATAACATTTAACACAGAATCCTATGAACTCAATCTATCCTTATGTCTAGTTTGATAATTAAGTCTGTCAGACACTTTACCAAACAAGTTTAGATTTTTCCTAACATACATATTGTTTTCATAGATAAATTGACATGGAAATATGAAGCTGCATCGCACATATGAAGTTTACATGCGAATCAACACGGATAGAAAATCCCAACAGTTGGGCAGAAAGCCCGCCAGGCATGATCACCTCGCCTGGTAAGAGGATCCTCCTTTTCTTAGGGAACTTTACTCTCTGTTCCCTTTTTCTTTTTTTTTTTTTTTTCATGGGGAAAATCATCCAATGACTTCTCTCGCCAGGGCAAAGCGAGAGGGAGTGTCAGACTCTTACTGACTAAAAACCACCCCGTTCCTACTCCTGCTTGTCGAGCCGGAGCCCCGGTAAACCCGCTAGGTAGTCCGCAGCTCCGGATTAAGCATCAGCCCTACTGGGCCCCATCTGTGGTGGTCTGATGGCTCTTTGAGGCGCGCGCGGAACGCAACGCGCCGCACGCACGGGTCTGGTTCTGGTCGGGCTGGGAGCTACCCTTGCTCGCCGCCCGCAGACCCGCACTTACGGTGGCCGGAGATCGTCACGCGATCCCCGACGCCCGGAGTGTCTTTCGCGTCGGCTAGGGCGTGAGGAAGTTCGTTCCCTCACGCGTCCCGCCTCCTCCTTAGCTAGCATAACTGCTTCGCAGAAGGAGGAGACGGCATCCCAGTCCCCCTCGCTCCGCACCATGGTCTGAACCAAAGCCGGACGCGAGAGGTCGCCGTCGCCGATTACTTCCCTGAGGACACGGCGGTGCTCAGCTCTTGCAGGGCACACCGCCACCGTATATTCCACCTTCTCCTCCGGGCGGTTTTCGCAGTAACGACACCCGGGCGTTTCCTCCCGCCCAATCAAAAACAGGAACCTACCGAAACTCCCATGTCCGGTAAGCACCTGCGTCAGGCGGTAGGTGAGGACGCCGTGGCGCCTCTCTAGCCACTCCTCAAAGAGGGGACTTACCGCTGCAATGACAGCGAGCCCAGCCCTCGGTTGCGACAGTCGTTGCTGCCAATCCGCCATGAGATCGCGCCGGAGCTTATCCCGCCACGCACTAATCTGGCGCGGCAGCGGAGTTTCGCCCCGGCGACGCGCGTCGGCGCGCAGACTAAAGACGCGCGCGAGCACTTTCGCCTCCAAATCCCACGGCGGTAATCCGGCAAGGAGGTTCGCCGCCTCCCCGGAGATCGTGCGATATCCACGGATCACCCGGATGGCCATGACCCTCTGGGACGTGAGCAGCGTCCGAGTTGGCCGCCGCATCAGGTTCGGCGCCCACACAGGGGCGCCGTAGAGGGCCATGGACCGCACGACCCCGCATACAACCTCCGGCAGGAGGCATTTGGCCCCCGAGGTTGGGCAGGAGCCGCTTAAGCGCAGCCCCCGTCCGTTCCAACTTAGGAGCCAAACGTCGGAAATGCTCCACGAAGTTCCATCGACTGTCGAGGACGAGTCCTAGGTACTTCATCGTCGTCTCGACGCCGATGGTAACCCCTCCTGCCGTTATTTGGGACCCACCTGGAGGTGGCGCGTTCCCGCGGCCATGAAAGCACATGGTCTCGGACTTGTGGAGCGCCACCTCGAGTCCCAATTGCCGGATCCTTGCAACGACTATCGCAACCGCTGTCGTCATTAAATTGGCCGCCGCCTGGTGCGACCTCCCGTGCGCTAGCACCAGCGTGTCGTCGGCGTAGCAGATTACGCTGACGCCGTTCGGGAGGTCGGTGCGCAACACCCAGTCGTAACCGATGTTCCACAGGAGCGGCCCCAAAACCGAACCCTGTGGAACACCGCGCGACATTTCTCGCCTGTTCCACTCGCCCTGGTGACCGGGGAACGTAACATACCTGTCTGACAGGTAGGCCTCGATTACACGACGAAGGTAGGTAGGCACCCGGTGGTACCGAAGTGCCCCTAGTATGCAGCTCCAGGGTAGGGAGTTAAAGGCGTTGGCGATGTCTAGAGACACCGCCACGACGACCTTGCCCCTGGACACTGCAGTCCCCGTCGTGAGGTCCCTTACGCGCATGATGGCGTCCACCGTAGAGCGCCCTCTGCGGAAGCCAAACTGGCCGTCCGCGAGGTCCGGCCCAAATTCGGACAAGTGCGCGACGAGGCGGTTCGAAATGATCCTTTCGAAGACTTTTCCCACCTCGTCGAGCAGCACAATGGGCCGGTACGCGGACGGAGAGTCCGCAGGGCGCCCCGGCTTCTTCACGAGGACTAGTTTCCCCGTCTTCCACTGAAGTGGAAACTGGCCCCTCTCCAAACATGCGCTGTAGAGACCTATTAATCGAGGCCCGAGAGCCTCCGAGGCCAGGCCAGGACCCACGCTTTGCCATGCAGGCCATCGGGTCCTGGGGCGGTGTTCTTAGCGCCCATCCGGCGCACCGCCGCTCTCAGTTCTGCCTCGGTCACCTCCGGAACGATGTCGTCGTCGTCGTCGCTGTGGCCCGCATTGGGCACCGCAGGGGCGGAGTCATGGATGGAGGGTGAAACCCCTCCGTAGTCGGGGGAACAAGGCGCCGACCACTTCCTCCACGACCTCTGGCCGGAGACTCTGTGTCAGTGGGGGAGCCCAAGTGCGGAGCTTATCACGCACCATCCGATAGGGGCGCCCCCACGGGTCTCTGTTCAGAGTCTCCAGCATCTCCCGACGGGCTTCCTCCTTAGCCCGCCAGATCTCCGCTTTGAGGGCGGCCTTTGTCGCCTTGTATCCCTCGTACAACTCCGACTCTCTGTTCTCTAAAACCTTTTTAAATAACGCCTAACCCGGGCGTACGCCCAACCGCCTTTAAAAATAATTTATTTGAATGAAGATAACTATTGAAACACACACATTACCAAAAGATAGCTGATAACATTCCATACGGTACCTAATTCACGGTTAGTTAATTGTTTTTATATTCATTACAATAAAATTGTTGTTAGTAAATAGAAACGCAACCATATCAGTAATTTGTGTCCGTGGCGCTGTCTACATGTAATGTCATTGTCATGTTAACTTAATTTGTTTTGCCGCGTTTTTTCACAAGTGAAATAAACTTCCATTTAATAAAGTTAAATACGTTTTAATTAGTTACCACAACCATGATTCATATTCCTTTGATTGTAACTAATTATTTTGACCAAATAGTCAACTAGTGTTTAGGGGTTGAAAATAAAGAGGGGGTTTCAACCTTGACCACAAAAAAATTCCTGGATGTATTGAGGGAGCCAAGAGGAGATGGTAAATATCGAAAACATTTCTGGTTAGGTTAGGTAACGTTACGTTTTTTAGGGTTCTGTAGCCAAATGGCAAAAAACCGAACCCTTATAGATTCGTCATGTTCTGTATGTCTGTCCGTCCGTATGTCAGAGCCATTTATTTCCGAAACTGTTGGATCTACATAATTGAAACTTTGTAAATTGATGTATTCTGGTAACGGCTATACGAATTTCGAATAAAAAGTAATAAAAAACAATTAATGGGAGGCACTCCATACATGAAATATATTTCATATACAGAATTGACCTCTCTACAGATTTATTATAAGTATAGAGAGATAGATTATTAAAACACAGTGTGATAAATTGTTTCATTTTCCACATTTAATGAAACATAGTAAAGTAGTTCCATTATAAATCCGATGATAGTGCAGAACGAAGGTTAGGTTAGGTTAGGCTTTTTTTTTAATTTATACAGCAGGAGGGGAATTCCTCATGGAGACTCACACCTCCCCACGAGTAGAGAGGTGTGAGTACTGCCGGACTCTTACCGGCTAAAACCCCTCCTGCTGTGCCGAGTGTCTCCTCTGACGTGATCAGAGATCTTTATGTCCTCAGTGTTTCTAATACAGTGCCATTCTAATTGTTTCATGTATAACTATATAGTCAAAGTCAAAGTCAAAGTCAAAGTCAAAGGATTTATTTGCTAATGAATACAGGTATATAAAAGGTGTTACAAAATGTTTATGAGTACAGTATTCAGTCATAATACAATGACATGCAAAATACATAATATATATCTTAAGTATACAATTATTTCGGGAACTTACATTGCAAGAATTCTTTAATGGAATAGAAGGGATTATCAATTAACCATCTGCGTAATGCCCTCTTAAACCGAATCATCGGTAGTTCCCGAATTTTGTCAGGAAGTTTATTATAAATTTGGATACACATGGGAAAACAACTTCGTTTGTACAATTCCGTTCTCATATTAGGAAGAGTTAATTTATTTAGAAATCTAGTTTTACAGTTGCAGTTATCTCCCACTTTTCCAAACAATTCGGAGTGAGATTTGGTAAATTTACAGATTTCTTCAATATAAATACAAAAATAATGGCCTACAGGATGTAAGTGGGTCGACATTACATATGGCACGTACACATCGTTTTTGGGATATTAAAGCCTTTTCGATATGCACCGAGTTGCCCCATACCAATATTCCATAGCGTAATACTGAGCCAACATATGCATGATAAGCCTGTAACGTGGCTTGCTTAGTTGTGAGATTGGATAGGCGCCACAGAGCATAAGCAAACTTAGCAAGCTTTTCGCATACTTTATCAATATGATTACTCCAGGAACATTTTTCATCTACCACTATGCCAAGAAAAGTTGTATTATCTGTTTTTTCAATTAATTTGTTTTCATAGGTTATATTTAAATTGATTTTATCCCAGTTCTTGTTGGTAAATTGAATGTATTTGGTTTTTCCTATATTAGGTTTTAAGTTATTACTCTCCATCCATTTAATTATTTTATTGACTGTGTTATTTATTTCTATGTTGTAATTTTTATTTATTTTCGGGATTATAACCGACACGTCATCTGCGAAAAGTATGCAAGGATAGTTTGTCACTTCAATTAAGTCATTTATATACAGTAGGAACAGTAGGGGACCTAATATACTGCCCTGGGGAACACCGGTGCGACTGTAACCTAAGCTAGACTTATATACGACTTCGTTTTGTTTTGTTTTATTTATAGTGATTTCAACAAATTGTGATCTATTTGTAAGATAGCTTTTTAACCATGCATTTGCTTTGCCACGTATTCCATACCTTTCACATTTTTTTAGGAGCAAATCATGTGAAACAAAATCAAAGGCCTTTGACATATCAAAAAATATAACTGTTGTTGGAATTTTATTGTCAATATTTTGAGAAACTAGGTTCATTAAAGTAAATGCCGCTATGGTTGTTGATTTGTTTTTTTGAAAACCGTTTTGTTCCTTTTTCAGTATTTCGAATTTATCAATAAAACTGGTCAATCTGGAATGCATAATTTTTTCATAGATCTTTGCGAGTATAGGTAGTAGAGCTATCGGTCTATAATTGTCAACAAGTTTTTTGCTTCCCTTTTTGTAAATTGGCTTAATTACTGATATCTTTAATTTATCAGGAAACACTCCCGTATATAGTGATAAATTTATAAGGTGTGCAAGAATAGGGGCAATGATAGGGCTTATGAATTTTATGATTTTTGTGGGTATTTGATCATAGCCTGTGGAATTAGTATCCTTTAGTGATTTTATTACTTTTTGTATTTCATTATAGTTAGTAGGCATTAGAAATATACTGGAATTAATTGAATTTATGTTATAATTGTTATTGTCTAGGTCGAAGTCATTATTTGTAATTTTAATGAAGTAGTCATTTATATAATTTGCAATGTCATTAGGGTTTTTTATAGATCCATTTTCTGTTTCAATTTCTTTAATATTCGATTCATTAGTATGATTATTATTATTAGAATTATATTTTATTAGATCCCATGACGCTTTACATTTATTCTTAGCTTTGTTAATGTATTTTGTGTAATGTAGTTTTTGAGCTTTTTGTAGACATTTCCTAAGTAACTTGTTATATTTTAAATATTTTAATTTATTTTCTGTATTGGGTTTAGTATAGTATTTAAAACGCAAGTCTCTCTTTGTTCTTGTCGAGGTTTTAATACCCCTAGAAATCCATTTCGTATACTTTTTTATGAGATTAATTTTAATAGCAATTTTTGGAAAACACAAATCAAAGAACAATACGAGTGTTTCGTGAAAGTTATTAAAGGCGTTGTTTGCTTCCTGATCATTATATATTTCTGACCACGAAAGACTTGATAAGCAATTATAGAATTTATCTTTATTTTCTAGGCTGAAATCATTTTTGTAAATGGTGCGGAAACGTACAGGTGGATTTTTGTTTTCTATTGGTACCAATATCATTTGTGCTGTTTCATGGTCCGATAGTCCTAGTGGTATAACTTCGCATGTTGAGTTTTTACAATTACTTATTATTTGGTCTAAGCATGCATTTCGTCTTGTTGGTTGTTTTATATGGATTTCTAAGCCAAATTGGGTCACCGTTCTTAATAATTCTTCCCTACATTTGTTGTTCATAGTGTGTTTGTTGCTTAATATATTTATATTCATGTCACCTAGTATAACAATTTTTTTTTTCGATTTGTTACGGAGATTACACAACATTACCTCGAGATTCCTTATAAAAACGAAGGGATTTGAGTTTGGTGTACGATAAAGAGTTATTATTATTATATTATATTGAGTGAGCTCAATGCCACAGCATTCGAAGTCGTTTTCTGATGCGTATTTCTTTAATTGAGTTAATATTTTATATTCAATGTGGTTTAGGCAGAATATACAAACTCCACCTCGCTTTTTATTTTTCCTTGAATACCAATCCGCTAGTTTGTAATTATTTAATACTACACTACTCTCCTCACCTGATTTAATGAACGTTTCTGTTAAGCACAGTACGTCTACAGTTTTCCTTTTATTCAGGAAAGTTTCAATCGTGGTTTCTAATATTTCCTTTTTACTCCGCAAGCCCGCGATATTTTGGTGAAGAATGTTTAAAGTGCTGCTACTAGTTTCACTGATGGAATCATGAAATTCAACTTGAATGAACTTTTAATTAACCTACATATACTGATATGTAGGTTAATAAATATATATAGTGTTTGTAAATACATAATTATGTAGTCGTACCAACGCTACTGTCATATATTATAACTTAAATATGTATATATACTAAGCGTCGTCCCGCATATCAGCTCTTCACCGGGGTACTGCCATTTGTGATGTGTTCTGTGTCCTTCTAAACGCCCTGCCATGAATATCATGGCATGGGTCGTTTCGGCGTGTTCAGCGGTCTTCTAGATTTTGCTGGTTTGAACTCCTATCACTGCGCTGCGCCCGGCGAAGAGCTTCGTTTCTTCCTTCCCTGGCACTGTTTCTTGCATTGGCGAACCTCACCACCATCGTTAAGAAGTTGATGAAGTCCGTCCTATACTTCTTGTCTCTGATCAGGTTGGGTAGTTCATCCCGCAGCACCTTCTGATCCATTTTTATTTCCAGCGCGTTTCGTGCCCACACGTGTTGTGGACACTCTAGTAGCAGGTAAGTCTTAGCCTTATGGCAGGCCACCATGCGCTATCGAAGGCTCCCTCTATGTCCAGAGACACGATCACGATCAGTTTCTTCTCATCCAGCTTTGATCGGATGTGCTGGATCAAGTCGTAGAGGGAGTCCTCGGTGCTCCTTTGTGGCATGAAACCGTACTGGCGAGTACTCATCCTGGGCAGTATGTGAAACTTGAGTCGGGCGACCAACATCTTCTCATACACCTTTCCCAGCACTGGCAAAAGCCCAATCGGCCTGTATGACTTTGGGGCGGTGTATGAATCCTTCCCTGGTTTTCGTAGGATTACCACCGTGGCCTCCTTCCATGCGCGAGGAAAGTAGTGGCAGGCAAGACACCTGTTTAGCAGCCCCAGAAACAAGGCGGAGTTATTACTGACGGCCTGCGCACAGATGTCCGCTGTCAGGCCGTCGGGGCCAGGGGCCTTCTTGGGGTTAAAAGATCTAAGCGCCCGCGTTAATTCATCGGGTTGAAATGGCGGGTCACTAGGTTCCTGATCTCCGCCATTGACCGCTTCCGCCATCCGACGCCCGAGCTTCTGCTCCTCGCTGTCCTCCGACTCCTGGTCCCGCGGGTAGAAAGTCTCAGCCAACAGCTCGGCTGAGCCCACGGCGTCCAAAATCCTCCCTCCCTTTTCCAGGGGCAGGTCCTCCTCCCTTCTGGTTGTCCTACCTATGACCCTGTATATTCCCTCCCACAGGCCTTCAGTGGTTTGCTTCTCACAGAAGTGCTTCCAGCTCTCGACCTGAGCCTTTGTCACTTCCTGCTCATATGTTTTCTTCTGTTTCAGGTACTCCTCGACGACTGCGGTTCTACGGACGGGTGCTGCACAACGGATCCTCCTCTTTTTGGTGGCGACGTCTTTCTTCAGTCTGGCTAGCTCCTCGGACCACCACGGCATCGTGAGTTTTTGCTTTGTGTGCTTTTTTGGTATGCTATTGTTTGCTGCTTCTACTATTGCTTGTGTGTATGTACTTGTGCCGTAGGCACATAACTATCTATTGTATTAGTCTATGCGAATGTATCGATTCTTAACTATCGCATCTATAATGTATCTACTCATTGTCTCTAACGCCATATAATAAATAGTGTTAATCGTACCAATTAAGCCAGTGTGTATCAGTACTTCATAATAAATGGTTGACATATCATAGTTTCCTTAATTATACAATCCTGACGGAACAAGTGGTGACCCCTACGTGATTCTGAAGTACAATGGCCACTCAACCAAAGCCGCAACCTGAGGTCGTGGAACTAGCCACTGTGACTGTATCATCCAGAATCCCTGAATTTTGGAGCGACCAGCCTCGCCTCTGGTTTGTGCAGTGTGAGGCAGTCCTAGGCCCACAGAAACTTAGCGACGAAGCACGTTTCAACCTCGTTGTTACAAAACTCGGGAAGGAAGTAGTGCAACAAGTCAGTGACATTCTGTTGAAACCACCTGAAACAAAAAAGTTCGAAGCGCTGAAGACCCGTCTTTTGTCTGTGTATGAGGAGTCTGAAACACGGCAATTCCAGAAGCTTCTCGGTGAGATGGAGTTAGGCGACCAGAAGCCTTCGCAGCTTTTGCGCCGCATGAAAGATCTCGCGCGTGACAAAGTTCCTGATGAGACGCTGCGTTTGATGTGGCAAGGTCATCTTCCATCACCAGTCAGAGCCGTACTCGCTGTCACCGAGGTCACAAATTTGGACAATCTCGCCGTGATTGCCGATAAGGTAATAGAAACTTCAAAACCGCTGCAAGTATCGGAAGTTCAAACTGCGTCCAATACGAACAATGACCAATCTTATATTATAGCTGAAATAGCTAAACTCAGCATGAAGATCAGGGACATGGAGAGAGGCAGAAATAGAGTTCGAAATTTTAATAGACCATTTAATCGGAGACAGTCTCGATCAATGTCACGCGGACGTAACCTGAGCCGTCGTACACCTGACTCGCCGGATTGGTTGTGTTATTATCATTTTAAATTTCATAATCGAGCAAGGAAATGCGTAGAGCCGTGCGCATGGAAAAATAATGAACAAAACAAGGGAAACTGAAACAGGCACAACTGCAGGCGGAGGTATGTGCTATCAATCCAGTTAGCCGCCTATGTATTATGGACAATAACAGCGGGATGCAATTTTTAGTAGACACTGGTGCTAATATTTCTGTGCTACCCGTGACAAGAAGACCATATTATCACGTTAAGTGTAGTGAATATAAACTTTACGCTGCTAATGGTAGCGAAATTCGGACATACGGTACTAAAACACTGGTATTAGACTTTAAATTACGCCGACCGTACAGCTGGTCATTCGTAATTGCGGATGTACAACAACCGATCCTCGGTGCGGACTTTTTAACTCACCACAGAATATTAGTTGACATATATAATAAGAAACTTATAGACTCAGTGACAAATATGTGTTCCGTCGCTTCACTATCGGTATCAAATCAGCCATCAGTTCGGACAATAGATCTCAATAGTGAATATAGTGACCTTTTAACACAATTTCCGAACATTACCAAGCCGTTGTGTTTTAAAGACTCTCCACGCCACTCTATAGTCCATCATATCGAGACGACGGGTGCTCCCGTACACGCGCGACCTAGACCTTTACCGCCGGATAAATACAAGAAAGTAAAGGCTGAATTTCAACGCATGCAGGAGATGGGTATATGCCGACCATCGAAAAGTTGCTGGGCAAGTCCACTGCATGTCGTAAATAAGAAAAACGGGGAGATTAGACCTTGTGGTGACTATCGCCGCCTCAACGCTATAACAACGCCCGATAGATATCCAATGCCTCGAATACAGGATTGTACTTATTTGTTGTGTGGAAAAACCATGTTTTCGCGCATTGATCTTCAGCGTGCATACCACAATATCGCTATCGCGGAAGAAGATATAGAGAAAACCGCCATAACGACTCCTTTTGGCCTATACGAGTTCACTAGAATGACATTCGGTTTGAGAAACGCAGGACAAACATTCCAACGTTTTCTCAACGATGTTGTCCTACGAGACATAGATTTTATTTACGTGTATGTCGATGACGTAATAATTGCTACGTCAGGTGATGCCGACGACCATAAAGAGCATGTAAAGAAAGTATTCGAGCGCCTGAATGAATTTGGAATCACAATTAATTTAGCTAAATGCGAATTCGGCAAGAGTGAACTAGATTTTCTAGGGTTTCGTGTATCCCAGGCAGGGCTACGACCCTTAGACAAGCAACTTAAAGTAATATCAGAATTCCCGAGACCGAAAACCGTCGACGAGCTACGACGTTTTCTCGGCATGGCTAATTTTTATCGAAGACATCTCCCGCGAGCAGCAGATATTTTTAGAACCTTAAATGCGCATTTGATCAACGCCAAGAAAAAGGACAAGAGTTTAATTCAATGGACTGAAGAGAGTATCGAAGCTTTCGAACAAAGTAAACAGTGCTTGTTAAAAGCAGTTACTTTGTCATTCCCGTCGACCGAGGCGCCTATTGCCATGATGACTGACTGTTCCAATACATGCGCTGGCGCAGTCCTACAACAACGAGAAGGTGATACCTGGAAACCTTTAGGGTTCTTTTCTACTAAATTAAGCGAAGCACAACAACGGTACAGTACTTTTGATCGAGAACTATTGGCAATATACATGGCAATTAAACACTTTAGATACCTGATTGAAGGGAGACCTCTAACGATCTATACCGACCATAAACCTATAGTACATGCGTTGAAGAAAAATACTATCGGCAAAAATGACACTCCAAGACGCATTCGACACCTCGATATTATCATGCAATTCTGTACAGAAATACAGCACATAAGCGGCGCAGATAACATAGTGGCGGATACTTTATCCCGGATCTCAACAGTAAAGGCGTTGTCACCTCTTGACTATGAGAGGATAGCAACAGCACAACAAAATGACATAGAATTGAAAGGGCTGATGCAGACGAAAACATTGGTATTCAAAAAGATATACTTACCACATTGTAACATACCCATATATTGCGAGATGTCACGGGGCACAGCCAGGCCTTATTTGCCCGAAGAATTTCGCGTATCAGCTTTCAAAGCTATACACGAAATTAGTCATCCGAGCATACGCGCAACCCGAAATATGATCCGAGAGCGATTCTTTTGGAAATGTATGAATAAGGACGTTACCATCTGGACTAAGACTTGCCTTAATTGTCAGAAGTCCAAAGTGCAACGACATACGATCGCGCCACATGGAAAGTTCATTAACAGCAACAGATTTGAACATCTACATATGGACATAGTAGGTCCTTTGAGCTACTGTGAAGGGTATCGATACATTGTAACCATGATGGACAGAAGTACAGGTTGGCCAGAAGCGTATCCAGTAAAAGACATCACATCCGAAACGATTGCAGATATCATTTACACTGGGTGGATATGTAGATTCGGATGTCCTGTTCGACTAACAACTGACCAAGGTCGTCAATTCGAGTCTAACCTATTTAGTCATCTTACAAAGAAAATGGGTATTTCAAGAATAAGAACCTGCGCCTATCATCCTCAATCTAATGGGTTAATAGAAAGATGGCATCGTACACTAAAGTCAGCTCTAATGTGCAGAGGTAACACTACGAAATGGGTTTCGGAATTACCATCTGTACTACTCGGTTTAAGGGCAAGCCTACGAGATGACACACAAGTAAGCGCCGCAGAGCTAGTTT
Organism: Spodoptera frugiperda; assembly: GCF_023101765.2. NCBI lineage: Eukaryota > Metazoa > Arthropoda > Insecta > Lepidoptera > Noctuidae > Spodoptera > Spodoptera frugiperda. The sequence continues at coordinate 6,786,096 of NC_064214.1, read as the reverse complement.
ATGGAAAACTAATAAGATTACCGAGCGATTTCTTTCAACTGACCACGGAAACCATTTCAGATAGTGAGTTATTTGTTCAAGGGTTGCGAAAAAGAATACAAAAATTAGCCGCCGTGCCTCGGAGGGACGCAAGACAAGGCAACATTTTTATCCATGCAGATTTGAAGAGTTGCACTCACGTGTTTATACGTGATGACAAGGTAAAGAAACCTTTGTCGCCACCCTATTTGGGTCCATTCAAGGTGATAGAAAGAAATGAAAAATATTTCAAAATATTAAAGACAGATACAGAAAAATATGTTAGTATAGATCGCCTTAAGCCGGCCTATATATTAACCGACGAAGAATGCAAAGAGGCGCCTAATAAGGAATCAGCGAATGTAAACAACGGGCCGATAGTAACGAGATCGGGACGCGTTGTCAAACCTGTTGTGCGCTTCACAGTATAATTACGTATCTATCACCTCAATTAATTTAATAACGTTATCTAAATTCAATCAAAATGGGAAAGTCACAAAGCACCTTGAATAAAGAAACCGTCGTGGTCGCTCAAAATGGTGCTGGTAACAGCGCCACTGCATCAGCTGCGGTGGAATGGAGAGACAGAGTCGAAACTTACTCTTTACTAATTCTGTCATGTATCCTGGCAATCGCGGTTTATTTTCTCTGGAAGAGCTGTAAGACTAGATATGGTCGATACATGAGAAGAGAACTACAGGAGCTACCAACAATGGCTGTGTATCGCCGAGGCGATCAGGGTCCTAACGGCCCGACCACCCAGCAAATCATCGCTTAAGTGTGTTATTGTGTACCACTGGTAAAAAAAGTGCATATATAATTAGTGATATGTAAAGTATTAAGTAACAAAGTGACCGTATCGTTTCAATGGACTGTTCAATACTTATGGACCGTTTTATAGTTACCGTATACACTGTTTAATTCTTTAGTGAAAAATACCTAGATTTTGGTTTGTTATCACGAGATTTTTTTACTAATGTTTAATTTTATATTTTGTATATACCTTTTATTTTATATACCTTTTATATTTCACTTTATATACCTTTTATATCTCAGTAGGTGAATTTTATTACATTTTTTTATTTTTTTTGAAGGGGGAAGTAATGTGCCGTAGGCACATAACTATCTATTGTATTAGTCTATGCGAATGTATCGATTCTTAAATATCGCATCTATACCGTATCTACTTATTGTCTAACGCCATATAATAAATAGTGTTATCGTACCAATTAAGGCAGCGTATATTCAGTACTTCGCAATAAAAATGGTTGACATACTATAGCTTCTTTAATTATACAATCCTGACAGAACATACTTATGACTTGTTCTAATTCACTGGTGCTATTTATTATTTCAATTTCTTCTAATTTTAGCGAGCTGAGTACGTTCCCCCGGCGATGGCTCCGCCCTCAGCCACAGACTGTCTAGCAGAAGAGAGCACCGACGTCCCCGAGGTGACGCAAGCAGAGATGAGAGCGGCCGTGTTGCGACTCCGGGCAAAGAACACGGCGCCCGGAGCCGACGGAGTTCCTGGACGTGCTCTCATCCTTGCTCTGAAGGAGCTAGAGCCCCAGCTGAGAGGGATCTTCACGGCATGTCTCGAGCAGGGTCAGTTTCCCAGTGTATGGAAGGAGGGGAAGCTGGTTCTGCTGAGGAAGGAAGGGCGCCCAGCGGACTCACCGTCCGCGTACCGGCCCATAGTGCTGCTCGACGAGGCGGGCAAACTTTTCGAGCGCATTATCGCGAATCGCCTCGTCAGCCACTTGTGCAGAGAGGGGCCGAACCTGGACGACAATCAGTTCGGGTTTCGTCAGGGGCGCTCCACCATAGAAGCCATCATGCGCGTGAGGACCCTGGCGGAGGAGACGGTGTCCCAGGGTGGGGTGGTGCTGGCGGTGTCTCTCGACATCTCCAACGCATTTAACACCCTACCCTGGAGTTGTATTAGGGAGGCACTAAGTTACCATCGCGTGCCTTCCTACCTCCGCCGCACAGTAGGGGCTTTCCTAGAGGGTAGATGCGTCATTTATCGGGGACGTGACGGTGCAGGTCGGCACCTCGTATCTTGCGGTGTTCCACAGGGATCGGTCTTGGGACCGCTCCTGTGGAACATCGGCTATGACTGGGTGTTGCGAGGCGAACTCCCGCCGGGCGCTGACTTGACGTGCTATGCGGATGACACGCTAGTGACTGCCCGGGGGAGCTCGCACAGGGAAGCGACGTTGAAAGCTACGGCTGCGGTGTCACAGGTGGTGAACCGCATCCGGCGCCTGGGCCTGGAGGTGGCCCTGAACAAGTCGGAGGCCATGGTGTTTCATGGCCCCCGGCGTGCGCCGGCGCCGGGATCGCACATCGTGGTCAGTGGGGCCCGTATAGCTGTCGAGTCTACCATGAAATACCTGGGATTGGTTCTCGACAGCCGATGGGAATTCGGGCCTCACTTCCGGCGACTGGCGCCCAAGCTGATGGGCGCCGCGGGCGCGCTTTCAACGTTGCTTCCCAACTTGGGGGGCCCGAGCGCCGCCTGTAGGCGGTTGTACGTGGGAATCGTGCGATCCATGGCCCTGTATGGGGCCCCTGTTTGGGCAATGGACTTGACGGCCAACACCCTCGCCATTCTGCGCAAACCGCAGAGGGCGACGGCCGTTAGAGTCGTCCGCGGGTATCGCACGATTTCCTACGAGGCGGCTTGCGTTCTGGCCGGATCCCCGCCCTGGGACCTAGAGGCGAAAGTACTCGCGTCATTGTATCGATGGCGCGAGGAAGAGCGCGCACGGGGCTCGACGCTGATTCAGCGGCAGATCGAGCGACGCCGAGAAGAGCTCCGTCAGGTCTTGGTGGCGGAATGGCGGCAAAGGCTTCTGCGCCCTGCCGCCGGCCTCGCTACCGTCGAGGCGATCCGGCCAGTACTCGACGACTGGCTCGGGAGGAAGCACGGCTCCCTGTCGTTCAGGGTGACGCAGGTGCTATCGGGGAGTAGGTTGAAATTGGGGTTTCTGGATCAGAGGAGATCCAGAAACCCCCAATTTTCACTATCATTCATTTAATTGAAAAGAATGATCTAGTGGCTCCTATATTTATCTATTCATTTTAATATGCATGTCCAGAAACACCCAATTTACCCTACTATTTACTGTATTCAAAAATAGGTACTATGTACTCATATTCAATCACTCGTCACAAACGTGTCATCAAATATGTAACAAAATAGCGGACTACTTCATGCCCTTTGTTTACTTTAACGATAAGCATGTTGTATGACATCACTCATCATTCATTCGATGCACTTCCTGATATGGTTTTCATTGTATTCACTTAGCCAATACGTTTGATTCGATCATCTGTTCGAGAAATAAACCATGAACTGTGGGAATTACTATATAATCGACCTTTAAGGAATAAAACAAGAAAATATTTATTTCAAAAATTTATTAGTTACTTAGAGTGTTTATACTACATTGTCTATACGCCATTTATTTAAACAGAAAACATTTTTTAATGCACATACTGAATCATGATTAATACAGCTATACAGATCATGAGAGTTTTCATATTCTTTATATAAGTTTAATAAACTAGGACAACCTTTATCTTCTAAGTTATTAACATTAGTACTATTTACAATGTTTCTTAACCATGACACTTTTTCTGAACCTTTGACATAAACACATTTATCTCTTAAAATATTTATAACCAAATTCTGATAATTTGAGTAAGGCACAATTCCTTCATTCCAGTGTATCTTTCTATTGCGCTCAATCCAACTTACTTGTCGCCGTTCTTGTTTAGTCAAATTGTAAAATGGAAATGGAGGTTTTATTAGAAATACCTGTATTTTTTTATCGCATAATATCGCAATCTCCTTTATTATAAATTCATTAGCTTCTGTTTTGAAACCTTGAACATCTACAATTGCAGTCATGATAGCCTGCGCACAATGTTACTTAACGGTTTGTATTCCACAAGTCGATCGTTAATAATTAAACAGTAGGCAGTTGTGTTATCTGGTATTAATGTTGAACATTCAAATTCCAACCTTACGTCTACCGGACCTGTTTTTAAACAGTCATTTTGCCTTGAACAATCTATAATAAAAAGTGGTGCTTTTTCTTTAAAATCTTTCAGATCAAGCAAGGGATCGATTGGGCTGCTATAATACGACTGACGAAATTTCACATACATTTCATATAATATACTGTACTTGTTTTCAGAAAACTTTAAACCTAAAGGTTCATAAGGGTAATATTGAGAATTCAAAAATAGCGTTACATTTGTCACATCACAATGATCAAATACTGAGCTGTCTTTTGATTTATTACTTTTTCTATTAGTCTGCAAGCAAAAAATTACATACCGGGGCTTTTCTAATTGAGAAGCAGTTTTTACTGACCAAGAATGCTTTGTGGTTTTAGGTAGTAAAGGATACTCATATAAATCCCAATTTCTAAAAGCCATCTGAATAGGTTTATCTCTTTCTAAATGCTTTAAAAGTGTTAAACGTTCTCTATCTGAAACTTTTATATGTGGTACTCTCCACTGAACCCTTTGTATATCTATTTGAAGCTGGACGTTTTCATCAGTAAGAATAATACTATTTAAGTTAGAATTACTCCTATTCAATATAAGTTCGTGTTTACAATTTATTACAATTTTATTATAATCCTCTGCAAACCCTAAAATCTTATTTAATGGCACCACAACGCTAAAATGCCCATCACTTTGGAACCCGTTTAAATTCCAACCCCACAATGCAGCAACTTTACTTTCTGCTTCATTTAATGAGATGTATGACTTTATTGTTGATGTTATTCCGGAATTTTTTATACGATCTATTTCAATTCCATTCATTTCGTATCTGATGTCTTGAAACAAATACATAACAGGGTTATTAGTGAACGTAACAGTTTTCTTGCTCGGATGCCCATCCTTACCGAACAGCTTTGCCTGGCCTTCGATGTAGATTGAACTGGCTGATGGTAGCACGTATATGTCTTGCTGATGTATGGGGATTCTGATTTCATCGTTTTCTCTAAAGCTGTTATTGTAGGGATTGTATGAATGGACTTCATAGCTTTCGATTGAACTATCAAAGTGTGGTAAATCAGTAATCTGTAGTATACTCATACTTTAAACCCTAAAGCTTTAAGAAAATCTTTATTTGATTTAGTCAATTTCTTCACGTTTTTCTTACGTCTGTGCACCTTAACGGTTGTTGACGGAATAGGACGTTTTATTTTCACTGGAGGGTTTTTATTATATACTATCATTTTGCTTTTCTTAAATGAAGACGTAATTGAATATGTTCTTCACCAAAGTCAATGCAGTAACCAAACTGATCTACGATCCTGACAGATATGGATGAAATTATATTTTTGTTCACTGGGAAGTAAATAACGTTCTGAGGTATTTCTGTGTAGCTGCGACCTGGAGCAGTATCAGATATAAATTCATGAATAAAATGAGTCGGTAATCCGTTGTAATATGAACCGTGCACAAGATCACATTCGATTCTGATTACAGCTGTTAAACTGTTGTTATTAACGGGCACGTTTGGTCTTTTTTATTACTGAAAAGTATAGTAAACCGCACTCGTATTGATCAGATAAATGAAGAGGTGGTTGAAAATACGAGACCAGTTCTGATTTATTTCCAGAGATTGTAATCGTAGTAGACATGCTTGCATACTGAACTCTTTTATATGATCCTGTTTATTTTATTTCTTGATTATACCAAAAATTCTTTAAAAAATTTAAACATAGATGTCCACAATTGAAGGGGTGATCACGTTGTATATTTTCATAATTATATTGTATGTTGGAACCAACATATTTTATGAATTCCTTCGGAGGTTTTAGATTTCCATAGCTGTCAAAATACTCAACATAATCATTATATTTTGCATAGGCTACCCAATGAGAACCAGGATTTTTAGAACTATCTAAATTAATAACTCCACATTCTTTTTTATTAGGATATTTAGGGAGCTCATCTCTCATAAAGACACCTCTAAAATAAGGAATTCTATTTCCGTACTTTAAAATGTCAAAGTTAGTTAAGGCCCGTTTGGGTAGCCGATTTATTAGTTTTTTTCTTTTGATACAAAAATTCCAAGTCCGCCTTTATGTGGTTTAAGGTGTAGTCCTTTCCCAATACATAGAGCTTCCATTTTTTCATTGTGTCTCTTCGATTCTTCATACAGCTTTTTAGCCATTTTGAATTCATTTATGGTTTTAGCAATACCAGCTGCACCGCCTGCTAAAGCCCCCGCCGCTGATAATCCCGCAAAAATAGGAATCAAAGGTAGTACTCCGCCAGTTTTTGGAATAGGAATAATACGAGGGAGCTTAATCGATGAATCATCAGCTAATTCTCTGGTAGCGGCAATAGCTAATTCTATAGCCATTTTCTTGGTCTTAGGTTTTAATTTTTTTATGTGTCTTTTTGCTTTTGTAATAACAGATTTTAATTTACTTTTTAACCCTTTTCCAGGTATAATTTTTGGAGAATACTTTTTGTTCAAACCAGAACCAGTTTTAATTTTTGCTAACATAGCCTTACTTACTAAGCGAGCTGCGAGTTTTTCACCTATATTGGCATCGGAAGCAACAGCTCGCTCTCTTGCCATTTTTAACAAAATTAAATCAGCTTTATGTCGATCCTTTAAGTTTGATGATTTGTGATATGCAATATCGTGATCTTTGCAATATTCGTCCAACTTATTTATACCTTTATCTCCTTGTGTAAGTCTTTTTATTAATTTAGTACCAGGACCACAGTAATTATATCCTGGTAAATGTAATTCAAATGGTATATTATTAATAAGCCAATTGAGAAGACTACTCTCTCCAAAACACATTATAAGACTGATGATTCTGCTTTGAATACTGTAATAAATAGTTACGTGATTCGAGTTTTATAATATTACATTCGATTTATCAATCCAACTGCTTTCAGCTGAAGATAGACCTAACCATTTTACTAAAACCCTGTTACCTTTTCTTCTAAGAACTTTCTCGACTAGATATACATTGGGATGTTTTGTTTTTTGAAGTTCTTGTGTATAAAATGCACCTAAAATAGGCTGACCTCTGATAGTATCTTCGATTAAGTAAGTTATAGGAGTTGTATTTTGTATTTTACGAATTTTAAATATTTCTGTTGACCAGTTGGGAGTATAACCTTTTTCAAATGTTCCTTTGTATTTACTGATACGTACATAATCACCTACTTTGTACTTGCTTTTTAAATTATCATTTTTTAACAATTTTATATACCTTTCTAATATCAGTTTTTTATTAATATTGTTCACATTAGCAGGGATTTCATTAATAGTGCGATGGTGAGTGTGATTGTATTTGTAAATAACATCATTGAGGGTATTATTTACCCAATTGTAATTGCCTTTTAAACTAAATTCTTTATAGACTTTCGATTTCAATGTTCTGATAAATCGTTCAACTATTGAAGCCTTTTTTGTTGAGAAAGTTGAATAATGGTTAATATGATACGATTTCATAAGCTTCTGAAATTTGTTATTATAAAATTCTGCTCCATTATCTGTTTGCAGATTTTTAGGAACACGTCCTTTATCTAACAAAGTTTTGAAAGAGTTACACATATCTTCTTTGGTTTTACTTCTCATAGGAAAGGCCCAAGCATATTTCGAAAATGTATCAATGACAGCAAGAATATATCTGTAATTTTTATTTTCTTTTGAAATTGATTGCATATCAATTAAGTCTGCTTGCCACAAGTCGTCTATATCTTTCATGATAACACGTCTTCGTGGATAGTTCACCCTCGCATTTTTATGAATTTCGTTTACCACGTCAGCTTTACTCATGTTCACAATTTAGTATATTTGCCTTGAATTCAGCTAAAATACTGAATAAAAAGCATGTTAATATGACTATTTATTATTTAATTATGCCAGCTTCTTTTAATTCTTCGATTATTGATAAAATTTCATTATCATGGTTTGTATTACCGGCATCTCGCGAAGCAATTAATAGTTTCAATCTGTCAACCAGTTCGTTAGGATCATCCCAATATACCAAGTCAGTGTTATTTTTGTATTTCTTTAGGGTTGGTAAGCTTCTTCCAAATTTAGTGACAACATTATTGTTTAACGTTTCAGAAAACAATGGTTTGATTATTTCACGATATTTTATACCTTTATCGCCTCTTATTTGCCCATTGGGATTAAAATCTCTCTTATGTGCATTTGTATAATGCAACATATCTTTATAGACAAGTTTATCTTTGCTCGATATTAGTTTCAAATCAGGTTTTCTTCGAAGTAAAAGTTCTTTTAAACCAGGGGTTAAATTGTAGCTTTTGTCACCAATTTTAATTAAAACGACATTGTCATCATTCACACTATCTATTTTAGAAAATGAAACTATTGAATTACCCATTAGTAATTTTTTGTTTGCACTCCTTATTCCAAATGGTATATTTACCCCATCATAAATATCATGGATATCACGACCCTCTAATGATATTTCTAAATCATCCACTAATTCCGTCTGGGGAGACTTTTTAACGATCTGTATAGGATTCGGTTGTGGATCGTAGCATTCTTCAAACTTCGTTGATGAACTAGTATTAATGTCATCCAATTCCATGTCTTCAAAATTAGAGTGTGTATTTTCAAAAGTTTGTATTTTCTCTATTGTCTTATTCGAATCAACAAGGGTTTTAAGGGGATCTGTGACAGGTTTTAACATTTTATCAAGTGACAAATTCATTGAGTGTTCCTGGTTTTTCATTTGTTTTATTTTATTCTTTATGGAGTCTACAGACTTCATTAATTCTATTTTAATATTTTTCTCCATGTTATATTATATATAACAACTACGTTCAGCTAAAGAACAAGTTATACTGAATTTGATTTGGCATGTTAATTACTTATATGTAAAACAGTCAGTCAAATTTAAAAAATATATCAAAATTCTGTCGGTATCTTCCATTATTTAGTGACGATTCTTTATTAATAAGTAGAAAATTATAAGGTTTACTCCAAACAGTTCGACAAATATTCTTGAATTCTTTCCACTGTAAATCAGAACTAACATGCTCTTCATAAATGTGTTTTAAATTCACATCATCTTGCTTGAATATAATAAGAAAATTAACATTGTCACGTAATAATTGTTTTGGAATTTTTGAATAGGTTTGAGATAAATAGAAACAATCTATTTGTTTATGCCTACCCATACAAAAATAATTGCGGATATTTACTTGATTTTCGCATGCAACATCATCGAAAATAAATACAGAATTCGTTAATGCTTCACTCGGAGAAATTACATCTTTATCATCACTGAATTCGTAGAAGTTAATCTGCGGTACTCTTTTTAAAACTTCAGTCAAGAAACGGTATTTTGGTTGAAAAGTAGTTTTACAGTAAAGATAAAGGTTTCTAAATTTGAGCCCATTTTGATGCAGTAGTAAACTAATCATAACATTCGTTTTACCACAGTTTGATGGACCACACATTATACAGCGAATGGTATTCGGTAATAAAGCGCTATGTCTGATATGGTGAACGGAGTCATTTAATCTTATATTATTAACACTGAGGGATATGGGTTGCTTGATCAACTTCATCTTACCTATTAATTCAAAAACTACTTAACAGACACATATATACTTGTTTTATTTTGTTATATTAAGTCAAACAGGTGTTGAGTACAAGATTCTCATTGCAAAATGATGATTGTTATAGGTTTCAGGATTTATATAAGTCTGTAGGAAATAAAAGTCAAATATAAACCAAATGTATAGTTTATTAGGCAAATCTTATCTTTATTTAAGATACAACTATATATTTTGAATCATAGCAGTATACATTGTATAATACAAAATTTCTAGCATATGTAATCACAATGACCCCAAGGTAATGTATCTATTTGATTTGGTTGAACTAATCTTTTATCATCTATTCTATTTAAAATTACTTTATTAACTGCCTGTGAATACAGTACATGTTTGCTTGATTTAATCATATTCATCTTACATTTAAAAGTAATATTCTTAAATAAAACTTTCTTATAGTTAGATATTTTTAAACTTTTTGTAATTGGCCTTGATACACCTTTAGCTTTATTAATCTGTGTTTTCAGTGATTTAATACAATACAGTTTTGCTCTCAATCCAATAAATTCGGTTATTACATCACCACCTAATTCATCTTTAAACAAGCCGGGAATTTTATCGTTTAACTTTCGTATACAATAAGGATTATTAATGTCAAAATTACTAGTATCAAATTTCAATATATTATCATTCAAATCTTTATAAAAGTTTTGTGTATGTATTAAGTATAATAAACTGTCAGTATCGGTATAACACAGTTTTGCATTGTCACCGTACTTTTTTTTAATAAAGTCATAATGGAAATTATACATATGTTGTTTAGCATATTCCAGTACGGCAAAGCCAACATATATGGGTCTATCTAAAACAAGTTTTTCAGGATCCAATTGAATTGCAAGAAAATCTTCACTAAAAACACTAATACTTTTTAAGTTTGGTTTTGCAATTAGTTTCTCAGCACATAATGTTTTATTTGTTCTATTCTTATTATCATTCCACTTAGTCACCAGTTTAACATCAACCTGTTTTCGTTTATTTTCAATAGTTTTTCCAAATATTGAATTATTCAAAAGTTTAAAGAAATCTCTTTCAAATGATGTTTTAGCTGATTGACGTAATTGAGTATTTAAGTCTATATATTTTTTTAAAAAGTTTTCTTGTTTAAATTGGAGTATCCGATGAATTTTTTTTAAAATAAGTCCATGTCTAATACATTCTTTTAAATATATATAATGTATAACATAGTTGTACTTGTCATACAAGTTCGCGATTAACTTTTCTGTTTTCCCTCCTATGGGTATGAACTTTTCCGGAGCGAAAGGCAAATCTTTGTGTAAATTATGTAAATTATCTGGATACATCATGTCAACTTCTAAAATGTAACCGTACTCAGCATCGTCAGGAATATCAAACAAACAAAAATTGGCCATTTCGAAACTTGTCATGAATTTAAAATCTGATATAGGTAATTTTTTAGTCATTGCATATCCATAAAGATTGTTACAGTCAAGATATACTAAATATGACGACGGTCTAGAATCATCAAAATGAGGGAGGTAAATGTTATTGGCTTTAGCATATCGGTGAGAGCACTGTGCTAGTCCACCACGTATTCCTTTTTCTATCATCTTATAAATTTCTAAATCATGAATCAACTCGAGTTGAACACCCGTGTAAAGGAGCATGGCGTCCCAACTTAAACCAGGTGAACTTACATAGTGTGCAGGATCGAGATTATAATGCTGTAGACATATTTTTCTAAAATTTTCAAATATATCGCATAATAATAATACGTCACTTTTTAAATATAAATCAGTATATTCACCAAGACTACTAATATTAAAGTAATTCCAAACGGTTTGCGCATGTTCATACTCGCTATCAGTTATATGTTTCATTTGCAAACTATTGTAAAAACAATGTTTTGGTGGAAGTTGTGTCTCATTATATTTCTGCCATGAATCAATATATTCATATGGATATATACCCTTCCTTCGTATTAACTCGAATTTTTTGTCATCAGGAAAATGTGATTTTAAATTTAAGAAATCACTGTCTGTTAAACTTTTACTCAGATTATCGAGACTTGTGCTAAGAAACTGGAATGAATCTATGAATTTAATTTGCAAAGGTTTATAACATTTATCAGTTTCAATAATTTTTGTAAAGGATAAATATTTTTCTTTTGTTTTTGGAATTATTTTTATTTCACCATCATATTTAGACAATTCCTTGATAAATATATGGGAATCATAGCCAGATAAATTATGAAATATGACAGGTATGAATGGACAGACTTTATAAATTAAATTACAGTGTGAGTGAGCTGCACCTCTATATTCTGATGTAATATGATCATGATCTTGCACTTTGTCATCAAATAATAAATTTTTACAAATATGACATCTACTTGCACTACGATAATTATTCATTTGTTCTGGAGTCATAGGTTTCATAGCTTTTTTAGTAATCAAAACCTTATGTATTGATTTTGTTTCTTCAATTAATTTTTTGACAAACACTTGTACACAGTCTGTCCCTGTGTAAGTAACAAATTTATTTAAACTAGTGTCATGTGAACAACATACATAATATGCAAAACATGAAGGCAGGTGTAATTTATTTTTTATAGTATTTTTATTAGTATTTTCTTCATCATAATTGCATAATAGACTTTCAAAATCCGCGTATATAACAAAATTGATTTTTTGCTGTCTCTCAAAATGCTTAAATTGTAACGTGCTGTTTTTGTCTGGTAATAATGTTATAATTTTAGAACAGGCATGAGAGTGGAATTTCATTTCACTAGTAAAAAATTGCAAACATGTCTCACATAAATACATTCGACCTTTATGACGGGAAACTTGACGTCTCACTAAGCGTAAAAGATCTTTGATCAAACAATAATGAGCTCTGTCATTTTTCTCGAAATACAATAAATTAATATGCTTATCTTTCTTAAAATTTGTCACATAAAGAGGACCAGTTACAGTGTAATGTTGATCCAATCCGTAAATATTAATACTTAAATTACTGTTATTCTTTTCAAACAACCTGATGTCTTTGGCGGATGGTGGGAATGACATCCCTTTTATATTAAATATCGAATTAAAATGCGGATAAGAGCTTGTCCTACAGACATTGTTTTTGACTGGAAATAATCCTGCTAAGATGCTCCATAAAAAACAATATTCATCGTTATTGTAGACATTTATACAGCTCTTCGTATTTTTAATAACAACGGGTAGTTCTATATAAGATCCACCTCTCATGGGAGAATACTTATTTATATTTATTTCTAAATGACTTAGTGATGTGAATGACCATCCCGATTCACAGTGCTCAAATTCAGTTAATTTCATCTTAAAAGTTTCTCTCATATTTAAATAAATCTGATCAAAATCAGTACTCTTATAAATAACTTCGTATTTTGTATTAAATGACTTCAGCTGCTGCTCACCTGATTTAGGTAAAACAAAGTAAGCAAACAGCTCAAAGTTAACTTTAATACATGTATGTTTTAATAATGATAACTCAATTAATTTATAAACATCGTCTCGTTTTCCATCTAAGAACGCCTCCGGCAGGAGGTACTCGTCTTCTATAGATGGGTTTAAGCGATATGTCATTATTCTGTTTTTAAATGCTGTAGCTATTATATCAATATGTTCAAACTTTGACTTTATCAAACAATTCGATTTATGGATATTAGTTCGTTTATGATATCTGAATTCAGGTTTCGGTATCTCTGTTTTACATTTATCACAATACATATAACTTGATGGTGAATCAGTAGAGGGTGATTTCACTGAAAAGAAAAATGATACATACTATAAGATATACATACATTTAATTAAACAAAACTACATTTAAAATACATAGTTGTCTTAGGTTAATTAGTAAATACAGTTTAATGATTATACAGGTCCATATAAATGATTAATTGAGAGTTATGATTACGTACTTCATTATCTATTCTTTATTATACAGCTGTTTAATTCTACTGGTACGAGCTTATAAAAGTAGGTGTACGGTTTTTAAATTCTTTCCTTGTCTCCTTTATGAATGCATTTAAATGCCTCCAGGACTCGGTGTCCGAATTAGTTTTATTTTTGATAGTTATAACGGAGTGCCGCCATCGATTGACTGGTGGTACCCGCTCGATTTCGTCACTATTATAAACTTTTAGCTCAATATAAAAAGCCCCAGTTTTCTCTTCATCAATTTGTCGTGAGAAACCGTTAGCTAGCCTACGCGTAACATAGGAATAGATAGGTGCTGCTTTTTTACCGACGCTGTGATCCAGTTCGTCATCGTCGCTATCCGTGCCGAAGAGATCACGCACCGTAGCTCTCGACTTAGTCTTCTTACTAGCGGTAGGCTGGCTACCCGATGCCTTCTCTGCAGTCTTCCGCTTCTTTTTACTGGTCTTGACTGGGACTGGAGCGTCAACTATTGACTCATCTGAAGACGGGAACAACTGATCGGCCATTTGCGTGGACCTGAAAGTAAAGTAAAGTTTATTAAATAAACAGTATTAGTATTTTATTATTAAGTGGATAAATAATTGTTTTGTATGTTTTATTATATTACTCAATTAATGAATGATTGAATAGTAGAATGATCGAGTAGTAGAATAATCGAATAGTAGAATGATTGGACAATAGCGTAATTGTATAATAGATAATAAGGTTATGTAAACCAAGGTTACTTACATCTTGTAGATCTGGTAGATACTGGTAATCTCGTAGGTAGTCAGTGATTCTACTAGCCCTTGTAGAAATGTATTGCAATCGAACTTCAACTGCTACCCTCTTAAATAGTGGTAAATCTACGTCATATTATCCCAAATATGAAAAATGGCACGTGTAATCAAAATGCTGTGTCAGTTGACTGCATCCAAATACGATAGTTTACATTGTCTTCAATATTGTAATACTACACGGTTACAAGTCACAAAATAGATAAGTATAGAAGGCCAGCTCCCTATATTGAGCAATAATGCAACGAACATAAAAGCGAAGCGCGGGCACTGGCTCACGACTTGCCATGGATCCATGCAACTGATGTACGTACCCGTCTATGTTTACGTGCATCTGTCGTCACTCGTTGTATGGAGCCAACCTTCTGTGCCTATCTCTTTTGTGGTTACAATAAGTTTAGCTTACTGTAAAAATTTTTACCCGACTGCGTCAAGCAAAAGACAGTGATGTTTTCATAAACTTTTATTTTAAGAGAGAATAGAATATTTATGGATATATATATATATATTATAATATAAAATATATATATATATATATATATATATATCGATTCACTCAATCTTGTATTTTGATCCCAGCAGATAAGATGTACCGACACTTCTTTATAAGTAAATTAATAACTAATAAAAATATTACCTTCTTTTTTCAGGTGAATAAAAATACTTTGATTTTAATGATGCAATACTTGTGTCAAGTATGGTTAAAACCCTGTCTTTTTCATATAGAATGATCGTACTGATTCATCAATATATTAACCTGATGCTGGTGATCTTTTTGAAGGTCCCTCCCTTCGCATTAACTACTTTTCCTTTTAAACCACACCACATAAGATTAAGTGAATCGAATATATATCGATTTCACTCAATCTTGTATTCGATCCCAGCAGATATGCTGATGTATCCGTTTTTACACTTCTTAAGCATATAAGTAAATCCTCCGACTCCGTAATAAAAAAAGCTAATAAAAATATTACCTTCTTTAAATTAAACAATATATCCATGAGTCCATTAAAAACAGTGATCCTAAAATCTGGAATTTTCTTAAAATTTAGGAATCGGAAAATCTACTCAAGATTTGTCCCCTAAAAATATTGACATCAGGTGACACTAAATTATCTTTCACAACTTCCGATACCTGATATGCATGTGATGTTAAGAGAAGCATATTGTCTATACAACGCCGTTGGTAGTGACTGTATCAGCCGGAAGATGATTGTCCCCATTGAGGAGATCCTACCTGTTATTTTATATATTTTTAACTCTTCATTTCCAGTGGTGTCTTCCCTCGGGGATGGAAGGACGCTCATATCCCTCTTCCTAAAAAACCTATGTACTTTTTTTCTGACTAATATCTATCCTTCCTTTCCTATCCAAAATCCTTGAAAAACTTGTACACCACCAACTTAGTATGTTCCTATTTAAAAACAACCTCCTCAGTCCCTATCAGTCTGGCTTTCGGCGAGGTCATAGCACTACCACGGCCCTCGTAAATATTACGGACGACATCAGGTCGGGCATGGAGATGGGGAAGTTAACGGTACTTACTGCTGGATTTTAGCAATGCCTTTAATACTGTTGACTTCGACATTCTGCTAACATAGTCCATCGGTGGTTGACTGCGGGCAGCATGTGCCAGGCGTAACAATAAACTTTTCGCGCTATATTAATTCTATCTTTTCTTTCGTTTTGATGATCTCCAAATTTGAGGCCACTCCATTGCTTTGGTAAATCCCTTACCGTCAAATGCGCGTACTGTTTCCAAAATTGATTGGACAAGTTTCCTCAGGTTTCTTTCTTATACAACTACTCTCGACAAGAACCTGGGGATTTTCTTGGACAGTTCTCTCTCTTGGACTAAGCAATTGGAGATGGTCATCGCAAGTTGTTTGCTTCTGCTGGCTCTCTTATTGCTCAATCCCACCGACTATGTTTCATATTTGGTCTTCGCAAATATGATCATGTATAGAAGCTCAAATGGCTAACTTCGCCGGAACTTCATCTTCATTTGCTGTACAACATTCTTTTCACCCTTCAACCCCTTTTTACTGAGCGTTTTCAGTTTCTCGGTGACTCACATTCGAGAGGTCGTCGGAAAATCTTACATACATTCCTCTTCCTTCTGATAAGTAAAGTACTATACATTAATGGAATTGCTTGCCTATTGAGGTTAGGCGTGCCAAAACCTTATATCAATTTAAAAACCTTGTAAAGGAGTACTTTCTTCTTTGTAAGTCTCTGTTTCTCCTTTCATTGACACACACACACACACACACACACACACATAATAACACACACACACACATTGCACACACACACACACACACACACACACACACACACACACACACACACACACATACACACACAACCCAATATTTATAATGTATGTATATATCAATATTTAGTATTTTGCTAGTGTATTATATAACCTTCTTTTTATCGTTTCTTTTAATTTGTTCCATCCAAAGGTTGTAAGAAATTTAAGACCGCCCATTGTAATATTATTAGAAATGTATGTAACCTAGGCTACCTAAATGTGTACAATAAAGCATATATAAATAAAAAATAAATAAATAATACGGGCATTAACAATAGTATATCGATATTGCTATTTCGTTTTGATGTTTTGATCCATCCCTTAAAAAGAATTACAACTTACATTGCAAAGTTGTTGGGCACGTGTTGAGATGTTTTCAATTTCATCACACCATTTTCGTATAGGTGTAATACCTAGCAAAAACGTACGATTTTGAACTCTATAGATTACAATTATATATATAAAGAGAAAAATTATTTAAGCTGTCTTTATCGTGTAATATCGGTAAGTTTTAATATTATTTCTCAGTATTTTATCCAACAATTAAAAAACATTATAACATTATTATCAGACGGTACAATCATTATTTAATATGTCTAGTACATAAGTCAATGTTTCGATTTATATACGCTAACTCAAATTTGGAAAAAACTTTTTCGATGCCAAGTTGCTTAAAATGTGTGTTTACATACGTCATAAAAAAATTGAGAAGAAATATGCAAAAATATTACAAATCTTATTTAAAGGTACTTTTTGAAATCACTCGATTTATATTATCTATTATTAGCGGAGTGTTTTATCTGTGCAACACTGCGCTAACTCATAGTTAGCGTATTTATGCGTTCGTGTGTATACTTGTTCGTTTGTAAAATGAACGACTTAGCGACTTTTACATAGCTGTTAACGTATTAATTAGTTTAATGGTACGCTGACTATTCTTTTTGTAAGTAAGTACATGTTCTTTATAAAAATATTGAAATATGCATCAGATTATCATGCACTACGACGTCCCGTACACATTACGCTAACATAAGTTAGACGTGTATAAGATGTAATTTTTTTTGATGAATTACGTTTATATACGGCTAACTTGCGCTAAAATAATTAAGGAAAGTATAAATATGATATTACAATGAGTATTTAAATATTAAGCATACCAAATTTCAAAAAAGTATTTGATTGATGTAAACTTTATCACGTTTTTCCCTTTAAACATTATTTAATATGTCTAGTTACATAAGTCAATATTTATTTCTACATAACACTATGTTTTAATCATAGTTGTTTTTATTTTTATTTATCTTTTTATTATATATAAAAATTATAACTTTGAAAAATGTTTAATAATAGCGGGCAAAGCCAGGCGTAACAATAGTATATCGATATTGCTATTTCGTTTTGATGTTTTGATCCATCCCTTAAAAAGAATTACAACTTACATTGCAAAGTTGTTGGGCACGTGTTGAGATGTTTTCAATTTCATCACACCATTTTCGTATAGGATGTAATACCTAGCAAAAACGTACGATTTTGAACTCTATAGATTACAATTAAATTATATATAAAGAGAAAAATTATTTAAAATCTAATCTGATTTCACACCTGACTGTTGCAGCTGTCTTTATCGTGTAATATCGGTAAGTTTTAATATTATTTCTCAGTATTTTATCCAACAATTAAAAAACATTACCAACATTATTATCAGACGGTACAATCATTATTTAATATGTCTAGTACATAAGTCAATATTTATTTCTACATAACACTATGTTTTAATCATAGTTGTTTTTATTTTTATTTATCTTTTTGAGATAAAATAATAGTAAATGAAATATTAATTTAGAGTGTTTTTTTTTTCTAGGTATTTAACAAAGTCTAGACGTAGAATTGAATATGTCACGCTCACCTTCCTACAGTCCTGTTTTAGATAACATTGACCAACAACGTAACGTAAGTATCTAAACGACTATCGATGTTAACAATGAATTCTATTTAATAACGCAATTAAAATCATGCATATTTTTATTTCAGAATTTGATAGAGAGCTCAGATCCAGTTTTTAATCCATTTTACTATGCTCAAGACCGAGAGAGCTGGTACGCCGAAGTGTCGGCACAGGCATGTGAGGAGAGTAGACAGCAAGAAATAGAAAAGGAAAAATTAAAGAAGAAAAAAAATAAATCAAAATCTTTTAAAAACAAATCCTTTGTCATGCGTAAAGAGTCCGGGACCGTTCGCCGAATAATAAAAATAATTGTACATGATGTGGATGGTCGTCATATGGACGAAATAGACAGTGATCCAGATAGTGCAAGCGTCAATATACAATATTTAGTGCGAAGCGATATTGATGAAATCATGAGTGAAACTGAGTATTTAGTTACTAAAATAGTTAAAAAGTTAAGTTCAACTTCATGTAATTGATATTTAAAATATAATCATTCTAAATATTATTTGCTTTTTATTTCTACGTCATAAAATTTTAAGTAAATAGATCATTCCTGTAGAAGTAGATAGGGTGCTATACCTTGATAAGGTCTAACATATCAAGACATACATATATACATACATACATCATTTTACATACCAAGCTATATCTGTGTAACCGTGTTTATATTTTACTAATAGAAAACTATACTTAGTTATACTTGTTTCGAATCAGGACCAAACCCAGGACCTCCCTAGTTTTAATAATGATATTTGTGTACCTTGTTTGTGGAAATGACATAAATAAGTTATCGCATCACTGACGTATATCGTAAGCTTTATATAAGACGACATCGGAGAACGTATAACCGCATTCAATTATTTGCACTGCAATGTGCTGAATAGATGATATTGAATTATCGAATACACAATTGAATACTGAATGGATAAGTTGTATTAGCACAGATACACACTTGCTCATTACACGTATACAGGTGCGTCGCAGAATACATACCTTAATATTAATTTCATGAATAATTAAATCATTGCACCTATTTTCGAATATATGAATGATGGTTGAAATTGAGTGTTTCTGGATCTAATCTCGGAACCCCTACTTTCGAATATGTGAATGATAGTTGAAATTGGGTGTTTCTGGATCCCATCTGATCCAGAAACCCCAATTTCAACCTACTTTTTTTTTAATTTATACAGCAGGAGGGGAATTCCTCATGGAGACTCACACCTCCCCACGAGTGGTAGGTGTGAGTACTGCCGGACTCTTACCGGCTAAAAACCCCTCCTGCTCCTCCTGTGCCGAGTGTCTCCTCTGACGTGATCAGAGATCTATATATCCTGTGTTTGTAATTCAGTGCCATTCGAATGTTTCACTGTCAATGTTATATGTAGGTTAATAAATATATATATAAACTGTTTATAAATAGATAATTATGTAGTCGTACCAACGCTACTGTCATATATTATCACTTCAATATATATACTAAGCGTCGTCCCGCATATCAGCTCTTCACCGGGGTACTGCCATTTGTGATGTGTTCTGTGTCCTTCTAAACGCCCTGCCATGAATATCATGGCATGGGTCGTTTCGGCGTGTTCAGCGGTCTTCTAGATTTTGCTGGTTTGAACTCCTATCACTGCGCTGCGCCCGGCGAAGAGCTTCGTTTCTTCCGTCCCTGGCACTATTTCTTGCATTGGCGAACCTTACCACCATCGTTAAGAAGTTGATGAAGTCCGTCCTACACTTCTAGTCTCTGATCAGGTTGGGTAGTTCATCCCGCAGCACCTTCTGATCCATTTTTGTTTCCAGCGCGTTTCGTGCCCGCTCATGTTGTGGACACTCTAGTAGCAGGTGAGGGAGGGATTCTTGGACGTCATCGTCGCAGACGCACGATGGGCTCTCCTTGCACTTAAAGCGCGCTAGATATTCTGAGAACCCACCGTGACCCGTCAACGCCTGCGTCAGCTCCTTGGACATGGTGAGCCCTCTTATAGTTTTATACGCGTCCACAGCCTCGGGGAAGAACAGTTTTGTGGTCGATGCCGTGGTACCGGTCCTGTACCTGTGATTCCATTCGCCGAGAGACTCCAGTCGAATCATCTTTTTGGCGAATGACATCGGGCACCGATCATAGTCCGGCTTTCTCTTCGACCTCAGTGCAGCCTCCTTTGCGAGCACATCCGCTCTTTCATTGCCCTCCAGTCCAGCATGGGCCTTTATCCAAAATAGAGAGACGCACTTACCCCGGTCCGCGCAGCGGCGCAAGGCGTCCCTCGTCGCCACGGCCAGGGGTGGAGGGCACCGTGATTCGCAACTGTTTGTAGCGCCGCCATGGAGTCGCTGTAGATGGCATGAGCAGTATTCTTCCCCTTGAAGACCTCCTCCACCGCCTCTTTTAAGGCTAGGAGTTCGGCCTGGTAGACGGTGCAATATGACGGTAGGGTCAATTTCCGGGCTTTGGTCTCTCTGTCCTGGTTCCATACTGAGTATGCCGCTCCGACCTTTCCCTCGATTTTGCTACCGTCAGTGAAAATGCGCACAGCGTAGTCGCTGTGGCTTTGGTACTGTTCTTCGTCTACCAGGCGTCCCAACTCCAGCTCATATTGCTCACTGGGGTGAGGGCTCTCAATTGCCAGCGCCATGCGTTCCATCTCCCGGTCCCCAAGTACAGACAGGTGTACCCCCTCTTGGCCTTGTATAAGGTCGAGGCCTCTCTGATACGAATGTCCAGGGGTAGCACACCAGCCAGGACCAGGGCAGAGTTCAGGGAGACCGTTCGGTACGCCCGACAGAGCTTTTGTGCAAAGCTTCGTTGAACCGTATTAAACTGCTTCTGGACTCCCCGCTTGTCGGCCGCGGGGGCCCATGCTGCTGCTGCATAGAGGAGTATAGGCTCCACCACTGCAGTATATATGCTCCTGATGACGTCGGGATGGAGACCCCAGCTGACCTTAGCTGCTCTGGCCAGCTGCTTGTACACGCCGACAGCTTTGACACATACGTTTTTAACGTGGGTGTTAAAAGTCAATTTGCTGTCGATTGTGAGACCAAGCAGCTTGATTTCTTGAGACATTTTAATGTCGGTGCCGCCCATCTTCAAGCGTGGTGTGTCGTACTTCAGCTTGCGCGTCACGGTCATTGCCGTGGTTTTGTGCGGTGCAAATCTGAGTTTATTTCTGACACCCCACGCCCGAACATGCTCGAGGGCGTCGTTGGCTTGCCACTCGATTTGGGTGGCTGTGTCTCCATCGAATATAATTACGACGTCATCAGCAAACGCCTGGCACCTATACTCCCGCTGCTCCATGCTTTTTAGCAGAGGATCCAGAAGCAGATTCCACAGAATGGGTCCGCCGATGGAACCCTGCACGCAGCCTTTTTCGGTCTTCCGTCTATGCTCCACGCCCAAGTACCTCACCGCCACACTCCTCTCGCTCAGGTAACTGTCCATAACTCTCCTCAAGTTCACCGGACACTTTTCTTCAGCCAGTCTTAGCCTTATGGCAGGCCACCATGCGCTATCGAAGGCTCCCTCTATGTCCAGAGACACGATCACGATCAGCTTCTTCTCATCCAGCTTTGATCGGATGTGCTGGATCAAGTCGTAGAGGGAGTCCTCGGTGCTCCTTTGTGGCATGAAACCGTACTGGCGAGTACTCATCCTGGGCAGTATGTGAAACTTGAGTCGGGCGACCAACATCTTCTCATACACCTTTCCCAGCACTGGCAAAAGCCCAATCGGCCTGTATGACTTTGGGGCGGTGTATGAATCCTTCCCTGGTTTTCGTAGGATTACCACCGTGGCCTCCTTCCATGCGCGAGGAAAGTAGTGGCAGGCAAGACACCTGTTTAGCAGCCCCAGAAACAAGGCGGAGTTATTACTGACGGCCTGCGCACAGATGTCCGCTGTCAGGCCGTCGGGGCCAGGGGCCTTCTTGGGGTTAAAAGATCTAAGCGCCCGCGTTAATTCATCGGGTTGAAATGGCGGGTCACTAGGTTCCTGATCTCCGCCTTTGACCGCTTCCGCCATCCGACGCCCGAGCTTCTGCTCCTCGCTGTCCTCCGACCCCCGGTCCCGCGGATAGAAAGTCTCAGCCAACAGCTCGGCTGATCCCACGGCGTCCAAAATCCTCCCCTCCTTTTCCAGGGGCAGGTCCTCCTCCCTTCTGGTTGTCCTACCCATGACCCTGTATATTCCCTCCCACAGGCCTTCGGTGGTTTGTTTCTCACAGAAGTGCTTCCAGCTCTCGACCTGAGCTTTTGCCACTTCCTGCTCATATGTTTTCTTCTGTTTCAGGTACTCCTCGACGACTGCGGTTCTACGGACGGGTGCTGCACAACGGATCCTCCTCTTTTTGGTGGCAACGCCTTTCTTCAGTCTGGCTAGCTCCTCGGACCACCACGGCATTGTGAGTTTTTGCTTTGTGCGCTTTTTTGGTATGCTATTGTTTGCTGCTTCTACTATTGCTTGTGTGTATGTGCTTATGACTTGTTCTAATTCACTGGTGCTATTTATTATTTCAATTTCTTCTAATTTTAACCTATTTGCTAGGAATTGGGACAGTTTCTCAAGAAACTGCCTCCAATTGGCTTTTTTGGTATTGAAGATTCTAGTTGTTCTTTTAATGTTTTGCCCTTTCTGCTTCTCTATTCTGAGTTTGAACTCAATGCCGTTGTGATCCGACTCCGTCAGATCTTCGAGAACCCGCCAGTCGTCTACCACCGCTAACATGCCGCGCAAGCAGTGACATCGACGCAACTAGTGTAGCGCCGGTGCCCCCTCACCACGTCAAAAGTCGGAGTTTCCCCTCGATTGAGGATTTGTAGTCCCAGCTGATCGAAAGCTCCAAGCACCTCCTCTCCTCTGTCGTCTGTCCTACTGCTTCCCCACCAGATGTTCCAGGCGTTTACATCGCCCGCCACGATGAGCCCTCCGGGACCCAGGTCGTTTTCTATGCCATAAGGCGCTCCAGGTATGGCCCTAGGGGAGTTTCGGGTTCAAAATAGAGAGAGACCAGCGTTATCTTCCAGGCGTGGGTTTGGATTCCCACCACGACGATGTTCTGTGTGGTGAGTTGCGGGTACTGCGTGACGTTTATGTCTGCGTCGAAGACGGCTATTGCCGCTTTTACAGTCCCTCCTCCTGCATCAGAGCTCTGGAAGATCCTTACGCCTTGGTATCCTCGCATTCTCCTCTCTCGACCGACATAGGGCTCCTGAAGCAGAGCCACGGCACACCCGCGTTTGCTAGCCTCTATGAGGAGCTCACCTGTGGCCAGCTTGCTTCGCTGCAGGTTTGCCTGCAGCACTTTATATCCATTGGGAGCAGCAGGGATCACCTTAGCAATACGCCACAGAGGCCCGTGCCAATGCATCCCACTTTAGGCGGACTGGGCATTCTCCACTGAAGACGCTATGGTCCGTCTTTGTTTATTTTGCCAAGTGGCAGTTACGGCATGTGACTGTTTTGCCCTCTGCATGGGCAGGGCAGTCCGCTTTCATGTGTGGTCCGCCACAGTGGTTGCACAAATCTACCGATTCCATGCAGTTTTTGCGTCCATGGCCGTAGGACAGACATCTGCTACATTGGACTAGCGGAGACTGGTCTGTCACCATAACGTGCTGCAGGTCAATGTAAAGCCTGCCGGCCGCCGTCAGCCGTTCCCACATCTTTGGAGAGACCTGGAGGATGACGTGGTTATCGAGCGGGTTTCGCGCCCACCTTCGGTATTTGATGACCACGGCCGATTCTTCGGGCGACAAACCCTCCAGGAGTCGCGCATTTTGGGTCTTTAGAGCAGCCTTTATATCCTCGTCTGTATTATAGGCCAGAAGGTCACGGACAATTACGAGCGGATTCCGGTGTCGTGCGCTTTCCACTCGCAACTGTCCGTCGGCTCTGAGTTGCGCTGCAGTCCTCTCCAGCTCTTCCTTGCTGCTGCAACTCAGGACTACCCGCTGGTCCTTGACTTTTCGGACCCGGTCTAATTTAAAGCCGCTCTTTTTCGCGTCCAGCGCCTGGCGGATTCGGCCCACTACGTCACCACTGGTATGCGATGTGTCACCGGAGGACACGATCACCGAGTGTTTTATATTCGCGATCCTTCTTTTGGGCTTCGACAGGACCTCTGCATACGAAGGCACTTCTGCTCTCAGGTCGGAGACCCGTCTTCCGATCTCCTGGGTTGTGGATTTGATCTCCTGTATCTCTGCAAGAAGCTCCTGCCTACCGAGTCCCTCGACGACAGGCGCCATAGCTGTGCTCCGTTGGTCAATTAATATTTCCCTCAGTTCTCCCATTTGTACGGTGGCTGCTTTTAGCAGCTCACCATGCTCCGCCATTTTAGTGAGGAAGTCGTCTTCCGTGCCGATCATTTTGGGAGCAGCAGTTTCCAAGCTCACAATCCCTCCGCCCTCAGAGAGCCTTTGGTGTTCTGACTCCTTCACTATCTGGTAGAGGCGCTCGATGGCCGATGCCACCTGGGTCCTGATCTCCGTTTTTAGGTTTCTTGCAAGGCCCAGTTGACGTTTGGCTTGTTTTAGCCAGTGTCGCGCCTCCACCGTGCGGTTCTCGAAGATTCGAGTTGGCGTAGGGGACTATGGCGAGGGTGCGAGCTCAGGAGACTCATAGTCTCGAGCTTCCGAGCTCTGTAGCATGCCTGCCGGAACCACACTGCGCTGTATTTTCGCAGGTGTAGTGGTGGTCTCGTAGACCAGCTTTCGGGTGGCGTGTTTGGAAGTCGCCAACGTTGCAGGACTGTGAAACATGTTGGAGAAATAGGGATTCTAATTTCAAAGAAATAGGAGCACCCGGTTTATAATAAATTGAACTGTATCCCTGTAAAAGGGGGATACAGGTGTCAATATTTTTCCCTGTAAAGAGGGGACTGTCTACTTATACTAAGAATAGATAATAAGGATAACTCCCTGTAAAGGGGGTAAACGTCAATAAATAAATAAATAAAAAGTTCAATTCCCAGATCCAGATCTGGTGTCAGGAACGTAAGGTTTAGGTTAGGTTTAGGTTAGGTTTAGGTTAGGTTTAGGTTAGGTTTAGGTTAGGTTTAGGTTAGGTTTAGGTTAGGTTTAGGTTAGGTTTAGGTTAGGTTTAGGTTAGGTTTAGGTTAGGTTTAGGTTAGGTTTAGGTTAGGTTTAGGTTAGGTTTAGGTTAGGTTTAGGTTAGGTTTAGGTTAGGTTTAGGTTAGGTTTAGGTTAGGTTTAGGTTAGGTTTAGGTTAGGTTTAGGTTAGGTTTAGGTTAGGTTTAGGTTAGGTTTAGGTTAGGTTTAGGTTAGGTTTAGGTTAGGTTTAGGTTAGGTTTAGGTTAGGTTTAGGTTAGGTTTAGGTTAGGTTTAGGTTAGGTTTAGGTTAGGTTTAGGTTAGGTTTAGGTTAGGTTTAGGTTAGGTTTAGGTTAGGTTTAGGTTAGGTTTAGGTTAGGTTTAGGTTAGGTTTAGGTTAGGTTTAGGTTAGGTTTAGGTTAGGTTTAGGTTAGGTTTAGGTTAGGTTTAGGTTAGGTTTAGGTTAGGTTTAGGTTAGGTTTAGGTTAGGTTTAGGTTAGGTTTAGGTTAGGTTTAGGTTAGGTTTAGGTTAGGTTTAGGTTAGGTTTAGGTTAGGTTTAGGTTAGGTTTAGGTTAGGTTTAGGTTAGGTTTAGGTTAGGTTTAGGTTAGGTTTAGGTTAGGTTTAGGTTAGGTTTAGGTTAGGTTTAGGTTAGGTTTAGGTTAGGTTTAGGTTAGGTTTAGGTTAGGTTTAGGTTAGGTTTAGGTTAGGTTTAGGTTAGGTTTAGGTTAGGTTTAGGTTAGGTTTAGGTTAGGTTTAGGTTAGGTTTAGGTTAGGTTTAGGTTAGGTTTAGGTTAGGTTTAGGTTAGGTTTAGGTTAGGTTTAGGTTAGGTTTAGGTTAGGTTTAGGTTAGGTTTAGGTTAGGTTTAGGTTAGTTTAGGTTAGGTTAGGTTAGGTTAGGTTAGGTTAGGTTAGGTTAGGTTAGGTTAGGTTAGGTTAGGTTAGGTTAGGTTAGGTTAGGTTAGGTTAGGTTAGGTTAGGTTAGGTTAGGTTAGGTTAGGTTAGGTTAGGTTTTTTTTTTTTTTTTTTTTTTTTTATATATGCACCCGTCATCGCAGGGCATTGCTTCCTACCTCTGACATACTGTCGGAGACCGTATTCACAATATTTCTTTCATTCCAGTTCACACACTTTTTATTCTGGCGCTTTCACGCTCATACTGATTCATTCGTTCATCATCTTCCATTCCATCTCTCATTTCGTACATCGGGAGTTGGGAAGGGTATTCTTTAATTTTTAATAATTTTCCACACCTTATACATTTCTAATGCTTATGCTACTTTAACGTTTACAATGCTTAATAATGCTTTTATATTTTTCCACACCTTATACATTTCTAATGTTTATGCTACTTACTTACTTACTTTTTAATGTTATCATTTATAATGCTTTATACTACTTATTTCTATGTTTACATTTCTTACCTACTTATATTCTATGTTACAGTCAATATATTCCCATAATATATTCGAACATAGATTTATTTATCCTTATTCCTATTTATTACTCTTAAACATAATTTTACACAGTATTCAATAAATTTGTCTCTATTTTTGCTACACATAATTTTGTTTAAGTTTGCCAGACTTATATTTTCCTCTATTTGTGCCTCAATATCATATCTCTCAGCCGCGTACACTGGACATTCTGTTATTAAATGGGGGACAGATTCGATTTTTTGGGGATCGCAGATACATGATGGGTTCTCCTTACACTTGAACCTGTTCAGGTATTCGGAGAACCCACCATGTCCTGTCAATATTTGAGTAATTACGTGGTCTATTTTCATTTTACGGATCAGTCTGAAGGCCATAACTGCATCCGGGAAGAATATTTTTGTAACCGAGGCCGTCTGTCCCGAAACGTATCTCCGATTCCACTCATCAAGCGTCGCCGTTCGAGCGTATCTCCTGACGTATGAGACCGGACATAGGTCGTAATCAGGCCTCTTTTTGTTATTCATAGCGGCTTCTTTTGCCAGCTTATCCGCTCTTTCATTACCCTCAAACCCTGCGTGGGCTTTTATCCAGAACAAGTTTATTATTTTGTTCTGGTGGGACGAAGTTGTAAGGTTATCCCTTGCTTCTACTGCGAGGGGATGAAGGCAACTATGGTTTTTCACTGTTTGAAGAGCTGCCATGGAGTCACTGTATATTCCGAAACTAGATGCTGAGTGTCTCAAAGTTTCTTCAGTTGCTCGGCATAAGGCCAGGAGTTCTGCCTGGTATACTGTGCAATAATCTGACAACTTCAGCTTTGTTGTTCGCGTCTCCGCGTCACCTCGCCAGATAGATAGGGCGGCTCCGACGTGGCCCCCTATCTTACTCCCGTCAGTAAATATTTTGACGTCGAATTCAGCACTTGCGTCGAGTTGTTCACGGTTGGCCAAAGTTGCGAAGTCCAGGTTGATACGTTCCGCCGGGTGCGGGGATTTCAATGCGGATACCACCCGCTCCACCTCTCCGCCCCGCAGCTCCGGCCGGGGTACCCCCCTTTTCGCTTCATATAGCGAGGCTGCCTCGCGAATTCGAAGGTCCAGGGGCAGCACCCCGGCAATCAGAAGTGCCGAATTAAGGGAGACGGTGCGGTAGGCTTTGCACATTTTTTGTGCTATTCCGCGCTGCACCACGCCCAGCTGCTTTATGATTCCTAGTTTTGTCGCCGCCGGAGCCCAGACGCTTGCAGCATACAGGATGATTGGCTCAATGGTTGCCACGTATATAATCTTGATTACCTCTGGATTCAATCCCCAGCTAACCCTGGCCGCTCTGCATAGCTGCTTGTGGATGGAAATTGCCTTTCGGCAGACGTTGGAGATGTGTGCATTGAATGTCAGACCGTCATCGATGGTAACACCCAAGATTTTGATTTCTTTAGTCATTCTTATATCCACTCCACCCATGCCCAGGCGTGGGGTGTCAAATTTAAGCTTTCTGGTTATAACCATGGCATTTGTTTTATGCGGTGCGAACTTAAGTTTATTTTTGACACCCCACCCCCGTACACGTTCTAGAGTAGGGTTAGCTTTTTGTTCTATCTCACCTGCTGTGTCACCATCGAAGACCAGGATGACATCATCCGCAAATGCCTGAGCGTAATCTCCTCTTTTTTCGAGGCTTTTCAGGAGGGGGTCCAGCAGCAAATTCCAAAGGATGGGGCCCCCTATAGAACCCTGCACACATCCCTTAGTAGTTCCCCTTACGAACTCCTCGCCAGCGTAGCGCACCCTAACCCTTCTCTCACTCAAGTAGCTGTCCATGACTTTCCTCAAGTTTACTGGACACTTTTCCTCAGCCAGTCGGACACGAATAGCTGGCCACCAGGCGCTGTCAAAAGCTCCCTCTATGTCTAGTGATACGACCAGAACTATTTTCTTTTGTTGTAGTTTGCTGCGGATGTGCTGCATTAAGTCATAGAGAGAATCTTCGGTGCTCCTTTGTGGCATGAATCCGTACTGGCGAGTACTCATCCTTGGCAGAATATAGAACTTGAGGCGGGCCACCAGCATCTTTTCGTATATTTTGCCCAAAATTGGTAGTAGCCCTATGGGCCTATATGACTTGGGGGTGGTGTAGTCCGTTTTTCCCGGCTTTCTTAGCACAACTACCGTCGCCTCTTTCCAGGGCTGTGGGAAATAGTGTATTTTTAGGCATTGATTTAGAAGCGCTAGGAACGTGTTCGGTGAACCGTTTATGGCGTGGGAGCAAATATCAGCGGTGAGTCCATCGGCTCCCGGGGCCTTTTTGGGATTAAAGGATTCACTAGCAGTTAATAATTCCGATGTTGTAAACGGTGGGTCAGCGTTTTCACTATACTCTTCAGTGTTAACTCTCTCGGCCTCTAGTCTGATGTGACGATGATAATCATCGTCAGCATCATATAGGTCCTCCGGGTAGAAAGTTTCCGTGATATATTTTACTGAGCCTTTTGCGTCCAACACCTCCCCATCCCTTGCCATTGGTAGATCTTCTTTCCTGCATGTTGTTCTTCCTATGACCCTATATATCCCCTCCCAGACCCCTTCCCTATCCTGCTTGTGGCAGAATTCCTTCCAACTCTCTGTTTGAGCCTTTACTACTTCCAGTTCATATTCTTCTTTCTGTTTCAGGTAGTCTCCTATGACCTTCGATCTTCGGACAGGCGCAGCGCATCGGATTCTCCTTTTCTTGGTGGTGACTTCCTTCTTCATCCTCGCGAGTTTCTCCGACCACCACGGTAAGTTAAGTTTTTCATTCGATTTTTTAGTAGGCATTGATGATTCGCATGCAATTTTGATAGCTTTGGTGTAGTTATTGACTAGTGTATCTATTTCATTTGGGTTTTTGATATCGTTTATTTCGGGAATGGTAATATTGTATTCTATTGTCAATTGGTTAAATTTTTCAGTAAATTTTTGCCAATTTGCTTTTTTTGTGTTATAAAGTCTTGTTGTTCTCTCGACTTTGATGCCTTTTGTTTTTTGTAATTTTATATTAAAAGTTATACCGTTGTGATCGGAGCTCGTTAGACTTTCATCAACTTTCCAGTCGTCAACCATACCAAGGATGTTTGTTGAGCAGGCTGTGATGTCTACGAAGCTGCTATACCTTTGTCCTCCTCTAATTGTGTCGAAGGTTGGGATTTCCCCTTTGTTTAGTATGTGGAGCCCTAGCTCTCCCAACGCGCCACAAACATCCTCACCTCTGTTGTCGATTGTGGGACTTCCCCACCATGTGCTCTTAGCATTGATGTCTCCTCCGAGGATTATTGGTTTTTGGCCATTGGCTATCTCTATTTTCTTTAGGTGTTCTAGGTACGGCTCTAATGGCTTATCCGGCTCAAAGTAGAGTGAGACCAGTGTGATCTCCCAAGCGCTAGTCTGGATTCCTACCACTGTGATGTTATTCGTGGTGAGTTTTGGGTATTGTATGACGTTTATATCGTTGTCGAAGACAATAATTGCCGCTTTGACAATTCCCTCTCCAATATCAGTGCTCTGGAACACCCTTATCCCCCTCTGACCTCTGATTGCCTTTGCGCTGCCGACATACGGCTCCTGGATTAGGGCCACCTTTATTCCTCGTTTTTCTGCCTCCACAAACAGCTCGTTCATAGCAAGTTTCTTTCTTTGCAGATTAGCCTGGACCAGTTTGTGCGCCGAGGTCCCCTGTGGGCCTTTAGCAGTATGCAATAGTTGCTCTTGCTAACTGGTCCCACTTCCGTCTTTGCGGGCATCCCGCGCTGAAGGCATTGTGCTCCACCTGGGGACAGTTTGCTTTCTTACAATTTCTACACGCGGCTGGTTTTCCAGCCAGCCAGTCTGCGCACTCAGTTCTCATGTGTGGTCCTCCACAGTGACTGCACATGTCCACCGATTCCTCACAGTATTTTTTGCTATGTCCATAACCTAGACAGCGCGTGCACTGTATCAGTGGGGTCTGGTCTTCGGCCCTAATACGTTGAAGGTCAATGTGGACATATCCCTTTTCCGTTATTCTTCGCCAGATGATTGGCGAAGTACTTATGATGATATGACCAGCGTGCGGATTCCTTGCCTTTTTCCTATACTTAATCTCTATTCTGTCTGTTTCTCCGTCGAGGTCGTAAAAGACGTCCCGATTTTGATTTCTAAGAGCCCTTAGTACATCCTCATTAGTGTTAACTGACAGGACGTCTCTAAGGATCAACATTGGGTCCTTGTTTTTGACTTCCTCCACGGTCAGACAGACTCCATTTTTCTTCAGTTTTTCTTTCACTTTGTCTCTTTCATCCTTCGTCTCAAATCCCATTATCACCTTTCTATTCTTCGCTTTCCTTACCTTTTCTACTTTTATCCATCCTTCTTTTGCATCCATCGCCTTTCTTACCCTGTCATACACTTCCTCTCCCGTATCATCGTCATTGTTAGAGGTGACAACGACGAAGTGCAGCATTCGCTTATCAGGCGCCCTGCTGCTCGTCGCTCTCACTCCCGCATAAGTTTGGATCTCCGCTTTCTCAATCCTTTCTTTTTGGGTTTCGATTGCCGTTTTCAACTCTTCTATATGTTTGTTGCTCTCTTGGAGCAATTTTGAGTACTCCTCCATTCTCGTTATTAGTTTGTTGGCTTCTTGATTGCTTAGGTGCAGGGTCGAGTTTACCGCTTCAATCGTTCCTTGCTCTTTTTCCTTTAATTTTTCCTTTTGGCCTTTTAATGTTTCCTGTATATTGCTCCGCTTCTTTTACAAGGTGGTAGAGCCTCTCTATCAGTTCGTATACTGTTGCTTTTATTTCCTTTTTCAAGTTTCTAGATTCCTCTAGTTGCCCTTTGATTTTGATAAGGCAGGACCTAGCTTCTTTCGTGCGGCTCTCGTAGACTTTTGATGAAGCCAAATGTACGCTTTGTGGTCTACGAGGTACGATTGTGGTTGGCTTGCTGCTCTGGGCATTTTGATCTAAGCGCGTTGGTGTTAGCTTTATTGATGGCTTAGATAGTCCTGCTTGTTTTGTTGGGCTAGCAGTGGTACGGTACCCTTCTTCAACATTGGCAGCGTTTGAGGTTCCTGCCTCTTCCCCTGTTTTCTCTGGGCTCTTACTCTGCGGGCTGGTTTGTGTTTTCTTAACTGGTGTCCTAATTCCCATCATTTTTAGGAAGCAATTATTCGCTGAGGATGAGTGCAACGTCAAAAGATTTTAGGGTGCTGTATAGGATACCCCGGTTAATGTAAAGTTTAGATAAGATGGAATCAATGTATAATTATTTAAAGTAAACTATGACACATACAAAGGAGATTCAAAAGAATCTGGTCAAATAAAGTCAGGGGATTGTCAGTGTGCGCGACCAGATGACGACGGGCACGCTTCGCAGAATTGTAAACAATGGCCGAGTTATTGTGTTAAAATAGTCAATCCGGGGCCTCTGCGAGGTTATATATACCCTTTTTAACAATTAATTTTATAGAGTCTGGCTCTATTTGTTATTTTAACTATAGATATTTGCTTCAGTTTCTGTTTGGCGTGTATGAGCTTCCAGGAGCCGATTTTAATGTTAAAATAATTGTCCAACAATTTTCGACTCTACATAGAGTCGTTTCGTTTATACCTGAAGATAGCTCTCCCCGAGCCCTTTCGATTGAACCCAAACACGACTGTCCCAGCCTAAGGGGTTCCGGAGAAATGGCGATCCAAAAATCTGGTAACCTGTACAAGATGGCGGCCAGACCTTGTTAACAGCCCGTTTTCTCACGAACCATCCGTCCAAAAACTGCCGTGCTTGGAGTCTCCTGATCGGTCTCGGCGCGCTCTACCCTCTGGTGTGGGTTCCGACTGAAAAAATTTTCAGTTCCTGAAAGCTCCTGAAATCCTATGGAGCTGGCGGAGGAGGTTACGCCCATGCACCCGAAGAAAACCCGACCCTTCTACGACCCCCGGTTTAGAAGCTATCCGAGTCGCAAATTTGGTTTGACAGTTTGAGAGCTGTCAAAATCAATCTTTGACCCGGGACAACTTTCCTCACAGTTGTCGCAGAAAGCCCGTGTTTGGGCTCATCAGGCTTGCCCTGCTCCGCTCTATCGCCCCAAGCGCTCTTCAGGGTCCTGAAAATTTTCAGCCCCAATTTGCCTGAAAACCGATGGGACAGATAGGTTCTGCCTCCCCAAGCACTGCTCCGAAAATCCCAAATCTCCACGACCCCGGAGAGTGGAGTTATGCCCGCTCAAAGATTGCCAAGATGGCCGCCGAGCTGTCAAACGCTCTGTTTGACAGGCTATAACTCCGGAACCGTTGGTCGTAGAGAGATGCGGTCTCGATTGCTGCACTCAGCTCGACTTCTGCTATCCTCCCAATGTACTTTCAGGGCTGAAAACTTTCAGGTCCCGAAAACGCCTGAAAACCTAATTTTCTGGTTGCCCTCTATCAGCCCCAGAGTCTACAAAAAATCCGGGTTCTCTGCGTCCAATAGCCTCTGAGTTATTAAATGTTATCAATTGTAACCACTGTTAACAAAATGGCGGAAAAAAGCTATTTTGGTCGTTTTTGAAGCTATTGGGCGCGAGTTTGGGCTCCAGCTATACCGAATAGGTGTCTCAGACACAACCCAGTGGTCAAATTAATTTTAAAACTATTTATTTCCTATTTATAAGGAAATTTCACAAAAAATTTTATAACTTACGTGCCATACAACCAAAAATTATGAAAAAAATTGTTAAATATATGTAAAATAGAGGTCTTTTAAATACAATTTAGAAACTGAAAATTTTTAAAAAAATGCTAAATAAAATTTCTGAAAAACTAAGATTTTTAGGAATTTTTTAATAATTTGTCTGATTTTAATCTTATAAATCTGCGCTTACGTTCTATGTCTTCAAGAGGGCTGCGCGCAACTGGATTCGGTAAAAAATTGAGGGGTACCGCGTGAAGATTCCGCTGTAGAGGCTCCTGAAGTTTACGCCTTTGTTGCTTTATAACTTTGTTTTCAGAAGATGTAAAATTTTTCTGAAAGCGTCAAATGTCTTCTTTGGCTGTCCTTAAGACGTGATAAAGATTTCAGCGTCCTGCCGCTTCTCCTTCCAGCACCTCGTGGCACGTGGTGAGGAAAAATTTTTCACTAATCCACTTGTTACTCCGAGATGCGTAGGCCGATTTTCGCCGTTGATACGTCACCTTATGCGCCGTAATAAGCCGGATGTTATGGCAATAAAAAACTTGTAGGTCACCGATCTGGTTTCAGAGTTATTCTCGTTTATATGTTGCAAAATGTACTTATTTTTCAGTAAATTCACTGTAAAACTTTTTCCGGGATTTCCCGGATGAAACAATTTGCACTAACGTATGCGCTGAAAGATTCCGCGTATTTTGATATATCGCACGTCACTGTACGCGTAAAAATTACCACTTATTTTGATTTTTGACTGCGGAGCGACACAAAAACGTGGTGTTCGCGGCGGCTTCAGGACGCAGACTGGTTAGGTTAAGGTTAGGTTAGGTTAGGTTAGGTTAGGTTAGGTTAGGTTAGGTTAGGTTAGGTTAGGTTAGGTTAGGTTAGGTTAGGTTAGGTTAGGTTAGGTTAGGTTAGGTTAGGTTAGGTTAGGTTAGGTTAGGTTAGGTTAGGTTAGGTTAGGTTAGGTTAGGTTAGGTTAGGTTAGGTTAGGTTAGGTTAGGTTAGGTTAGGTTAGGTTAGGTTAGGTTAGGTTAGGTTAGGTTAGGTTAGGTTAGGTTAGGTTAGGTTAGGTTAGGTTAGGTTAGGTTAGGTTAGGTTAGGTTAGGTTAGGTTAGGTTAGGTTAGGTTAGGTTAGGTTAGGTTAGGTTAGGTTAGGTTAGGTTAGGTTAGGTTAGGTTAGGTTAGGTTAGGTTAGGTTAGGTTAGGTTAGGTTAGGTTAGGTTAGGTTAGGTTAGGTTAGGTTAGGTTAGGTTAGGTTAGGTTAGGTTAGGTTAGGTTAGGTTAGGTTAGGTTAGGTTAGGTTAGGTTAGGTTAGGTTAGGTTAGGTTAGGTTAGGTTAGGTTAGGTTAGGTTAGGTTAGGTTAGGTTAGGTTAGGTTAGGTTAGGTTAGGTTAGGTTAGGTTAGGTTAGGTTAGGTTAGGTTAGGTTAGGTTAGGTTAGGTTAGGTTAGGTTAGGTTAGGTTAGGTTAGGTTAGGTTAGGTTAGGTTAGGTTAGGTTAGGTTAGGTTAGGTTAGGTTAGGTTAGGTTAGGTTAGGTTAGGTTAGGTTAGGTTAGGTTAGGTTAGGTTAGGTTAGGTTAGGTTAGGTTAGGTTAGGTTAGGTTAGGTTAGGTTAGGTTAGGTTAGGTTAGGTTAGGTTAGGTTAGGTTAGGTTAGGTTAGGTTAGGTTAGGTTAGGTTAGGTTAGGTTAGGTTAGGTTAGGTTAGGTTAGGTTAGGTTAGGTTAGGTTAGGTTAGGTTAGGTTAGGTTAGGTTAGGTTAGGTTAGGTTAGGTTAGGTTAGGTTAGGTTAGGTTAGGTTAGGTTAGGTTAGGTTAGGTTAGGTTAGGTTAGGTTAGGTTAGGTTAGGTTAGGTTAGGTTAGGTTAGGTTAGGTTAGGTTAGGTTAGGTTAGGTTAGGTTAGGTTAGGTTAGGTTAGGTTAGGTTAGGTTAGGTTAGGTTAGGTTAGGTTAGGTTAGGTTAGGTTAGGTTAGGTTAGGTTAGGTTAGGTTAGGTTAGGTTAGGTTAGGTTAGGTTAGGTTAGGTTAGGTTAGGTTAGGTTAGGTTAGGTTAGGTTAGGTTAGGTTAGGTTAGGTTAGGTTAGGTTAGGTTAGGTTAGGTTAGGTTAGGTTAGGTTAGGTTAGGTTAGGTTAGGTTAGGTTAGGTTAGGTTAGGTTAGGTTAGGTTAGGTTAGGTTAGGTTAGGTTAGGTTAGGTTAGGTTAGGTTAGGTTAGGTTAGGTTAGGTTAGGTTAGGTTAGGTTAGGTTAGGTTAGGTTAGGTTAGGTTAGGTTAGGTTAGGTTAGGTTAGGTTAGGTTAGGTTAGGTTAGGTTAGGTTAGGTTAGGTTAGGTTAGGTTAGGTTAGGTTAGGTTAGGTTAGGTTAGGTTAGGTTAGGTTAGGTTAGGTTAGGTTAGGTTAGGTTAGGTTAGGTTAGGTTAGGTTAGGTTAGGTTAGGTTAGGTTAGGTTAGGTTAGGTTAGGTTAGGTTAGGTTAGGTTAGGTTAGGTTAGGTTAGGTTAGGTTAGGTTAGGTTAGGTTAGGTTAGGTTAGGTTAGGTTAGGTTAGGTTAGGTTAGGTTAGGTTAGGTTAGGTTAGGTTAGGTTAGGTTAGGTTAGGTTAGGTTAGGTTAGGTTAGGTTAGGTTAGGTTAGGTTAGGTTAGGTTAGGTTAGGTTAGGTTAGGTTAGGTTAGGTTAGGTTAGGTTAGGTTAGGTTAGGTTAGGTTAGGTTAGGTTAGGTTAGGTTAGGTTAGGTTAGGTTAGGTTAGGTTAGGTTAGGTTAGGTTAGGTTAGGTTAGGTTAGGTTAGGTTAGGTTAGGTTAGGTTAGGTTAGGTTAGGTTAGGTTAGGTTAGGTTAGGTTAGGTTAGGTTAGGTTAGGTTAGGTTAGGTTAGGTTAGGTTAGGTTAGGTTAGGTTAGGTTAGGTTAGGTTAGGTTAGGTTAGGTTAGGTTAGGTTAGGTTAGGTTAGGTTAGGTTAGGTTAGGTTAGGTTAGGTTAGGTTAGGTTAGGTTAGGTTAGGTTAGGTTAGGTTAGGTTAGGTTAGGTTAGGTTAGGTTAGGTTAGGTTAGGTTAGGTTAGGTTAGGTTAGGTTAGGTTAGGTTAGGTTAGGTTAGGTTAGGTTAGGTTAGGTTAGGTTAGGTTAGGTTAGGTTAGGTTAGGTTAGGTTAGGTTAGGTTAGGTTAGGTTAGGTTAGGTTAGGTTAGGTTAGGTTAGGTTAGGTTAGGTTAGGTTAGGTTAGGTTAGGTTAGGTTAGGTTAGGTTAGGTTAGGTTAGGTTAGGTTAGGTTAGGTTAGGTTAGGTTAGGTTAGGTTAGGTTAGGTTAGGTTAGGTTAGGTTAGGTTAGGTTAGGTTAGGTTAGGTTAGGTTAGGTTAGGTTAGGTTAGGTTAGGTTAGGTTAGGTTAGGTTAGGTTAGGTTAGGTTAGGTTAGGTTAGGTTAGGTTAGGTTAGGTTAGGTTAGGTTAGGTTAGGTTAGGTTAGGTTAGGTTAGGTTAGGTTAGGTTAGGTTAGGTTAGGTTAGGTTAGGTTAGGTTAGGTTAGGTTAGGTTAGGTTAGGTTAGGTTAGGTTAGGTTGGGTTAGGTTAGGTTAGGTTAGGTTAGGTTAGGTTAGGTTAGGTTAGGTTAGGTTAGGTTAGGTTAGGTTAGGTTAGGTTAGGTTAGGTTAGGTTAGGTTAGGTTAGGTTAGGTTAGGTTAGGTTAGGTTAGGTTAGGTTAGGTTAGGTTAGGTTAGGTTAGGTTAGGTTAGGTTAGGTTAGGTTAGGTTAGGTTAGGTTAGGTTAGGTTAGGTTAGGTTAGGTTAGGTTAGGTTAGGTTAGGTTAGGTTAGGTTAGGTTAGGTTAGGTTAGGTTAGGTTAGGTTAGGTTAGGTTAGGTTAGGTTAGGTTAGGTTAGGTTAGGTTAGGTTAGGTTAGGTTAGGTTAGGTTAGGTTAGGTTAGGTTAGGTTAGGTTAGGTTAGGTTAGGTTAGGTTAGGTTAGGTTAGGTTAGGTTAGGTTAGGTTAGGTTAGGTTAGGTTAGGTTAGGTTAGGTTAGGTTAGGTTAGGTTAGGTTAGGTTAGGTTAGGTTAGGTTAGGTTAGGTTAGGTTAGGTTAGGTTAGGTTAGGTTAGGTTAGGTTAGGTTAGGTTAGGTTAGGTTAGGTTAGGTTAGGTTAGGTTAGGTTAGGTTAGGTTAGGTTAGGTTAGGTTAGGTTAGGTTAGGTTAGGTTAGGTTAGGTTAGGTTAGGTTAGGTTAGGTTAGGTTAGGTTAGGTTAGGTTAGGTTAGGTTAGGTTAGGTTAGGTTAGGTTAGGTTAGGTTAGGTTAGGTTAGGTTAGGTTAGGTTAGGTTAGGTTAGGTTAGGTTAGGTTAGGTTAGGTTAGGTTAGGTTAGGTTAGGTTAGGTTAGGTTAGGTTAGGTTAGGTTAGGTTAGGTTAGGTTAGGTTAGGTTAGGTTAGGTTAGGTTAGGTTAGGTTAGGTTAGGTTAGGTTAGGTTAGGTTAGGTTAGGTTAGGTTAGGTTAGGTTAGGTTAGGTTAGGTTAGGTTAGGTTAGGTTAGGTTAGGTTAGGTTAGGTTAGGTTAGGTTAGGTTAGGTTAGGTTAGGTTAGGTTAGGTTAGGTTAGGTTAGGTTAGGTTAGGTTAGGTTAGGTTAGGTTAGGTTAGGTTAGGTTAGGTTAGGTTAGGTTAGGTTAGGTTAGGTTAGGTTAGGTTAGGTTAGGTTAGGTTAGGTTAGGTTAGGTTAGGTTAGGTTAGGTTAGGTTAGGTTAGGTTAGGTTAGGTTAGGTTAGGTTAGGTTAGGTTAGGTTAGGTTAGGTTAGGTTAGGTTAGGTTAGGTTAGGTTAGGTTAGGTTAGGTTAGGTTAGGTTAGGTTAGGTTAGGTTAGGTTAGGTTAGGTTAGGTTAGGTTAGGTTAGGTTAGGTTAGGTTAGGTTAGGTTAGGTTAGGTTAGGTTAGGTTAGGTTAGGTTAGGTTAGGTTAGGTTAGGTTAGGTTAGGTTAGGTTAGGTTAGGTTAGGTTAGGTTAGGTTAGGTTAGGTTAGGTTAGGTTAGGTTAGGTTAGGTTAGGTTAGGTTAGGTTAGGTTAGGTTAGGTTAGGTTAGGTTAGGTTAGGTTAGGTTAGGTTAGGTTAGGTTAGGTTAGGTTAGGTTAGGTTAGGTTAGGTTAGGTTAGGTTAGGTTAGGTTAGGTTAGGTTAGGTTAGGTTAGGTTAGGTTAGGTTAGGTTAGGTTAGGTTAGGTTAGGTTAGGTTAGGTTAGGTTAGGTTAGGTTAGGTTAGGTTAGGTTAGGTTAGGTTAGGTTAGGTTAGGTTAGGTTAGGTTAGGTTAGGTTAGGTTAGGTTAGGTTAGGTTAGGTTAGGTTAGGTTAGGTTAGGTTAGGTTAGGTTAGGTTAGGTTAGGTTAGGTTAGGTTAGGTTAGGTTAGGTTAGGTTAGGTTAGGTTAGGTTAGGTTAGGTTAGGTTAGGTTAGGTTAGGTTAGGTTAGGTTAGGTTAGGTTAGGTTAGGTTAGGTTAGGTTAGGTTAGGTTAGGTTAGGTTAGGTTAGGTTAGGTTAGGTTAGGTTAGGTTAGGTTAGGTTAGGTTAGGTTAGGTTAGGTTAGGTTAGGTTAGGTTAGGTTAGGTTAGGTTAGGTTAGGTTAGGTTAGGTTAGGTTAGGTTAGGTTAGGTTAGGTTAGGTTAGGTTAGGTTAGGTTAGGTTAGGTTAGGTTAGGTTAGGTTAGGTTAGGTTAGGTTAGGTTAGGTTAGGTTAGGTTAGGTTAGGTTAGGTTAGGTTAGGTTAGGTTAGGTTAGGTTAGGTTAGGTTAGGTTAGGTTAGGTTAGGTTAGGTTAGGTTAGGTTAGGTTAGGTTAGGTTAGGTTAGGTTAGGTTAGGTTAGGTTAGGTTAGGTTAGGTTAGGTTAGGTTAGGTTAGGTTAGGTTAGGTTAGGTTAGGTTAGGTTAGGTTAGGTTAGGTTAGGTTAGGTTAGGTTAGGTTAGGTTAGGTTAGGTTAGGTTAGGTTAGGTTAGGTTAGGTTAGGTTAGGTTAGGTTAGGTTAGGTTAGGTTAGGTTAGGTTAGGTTAGGTTAGGTTAGGTTAGGTTAGGTTAGGTTAGGTTAGGTTAGGTTAGGTTAGGTTAGGTTAGGTTAGGTTAGGTTAGGTTAGGTTAGGTTAGGTTAGGTTAGGTTAGGTTAGGTTAGGTTAGGTTAGGTTAGGTTAGGTTAGGTTAGGTTAGGTTAGGTTAGGTTAGGTTAGGTTAGGTTAGGTTAGGTTAGGTTAGGTTAGGTTAGGTTAGGTTAGGTTAGGTTAGGTTAGGTTAGGTTAGGTTAGGTTAGGTTAGGTTAGGTTAGGTTAGGTTAGGTTAGGTTAGGTTAGGTTAGGTTAGGTTAGGTTAGGTTAGGTTAGGTTAGGTTAGGTTAGGTTAGGTTAGGTTAGGTTAGGTTAGGTTAGGTTAGGTTAGGTTAGGTTAGGTTAGGTTAGGTTAGGTTAGGTTAGGTTAGGTTAGGTTAGGTTAGGTTAGGTTAGGTTAGGTTAGGTTAGGTTAGGTTAGGTTAGGTTAGGTTAGGTTAGGTTAGGTTAGGTTAGGTTAGGTTAGGTTAGGTTAGGTTAGGTTAGGTTAGGTTAGGTTAGGTTAGGTTAGGTTAGGTTAGGTTAGGTTAGGTTAGGTTAGGTTAGGTTAGGTTAGGTTAGGTTAGGTTAGGTTAGGTTAGGTTAGGTTAGGTTAGGTTAGGTTAGGTTAGGTTAGGTTAGGTTAGGTTAGGTTAGGTTAGGTTAGGTTAGGTTAGGTTAGGTTAGGTTAGGTTAGGTTAGGTTAGGTTAGGTTAGGTTAGGTTAGGTTAGGTTAGGTTAGGTTAGGTTAGGTTAGGTTAGGTTAGGTTAGGTTAGGTTAGGTTAGGTTAGGTTAGGTTAGGTTAGGTTAGGTTAGGTTAGGTTAGGTTAGGTTAGGTTAGGTTAGGTTAGGTTAGGTTAGGTTAGGTTAGGTTAGGTTAGGTTAGGTTAGGTTAGGTTAGGTTAGGTTAGGTTAGGTTAGGTTAGGTTAGGTTAGGTTAGGTTAGGTTAGGTTAGGTTAGGTTAGGTTAGGTTAGGTTAGGTTAGGTTAGGTTAGGTTAGGTTAGGTTAGGTTAGGTTAGGTTAGGTTAGGTTAGGTTAGGTTAGGTTAGGTTAGGTTAGGTTAGGTTAGGTTAGGTTAGGTTAGGTTAGGTTAGGTTAGGTTAGGTTAGGTTAGGTTAGGTTAGGTTAGGTTAGGTTAGGTTAGGTTAGGTTAGGTTAGGTTAGGTTAGGTTAGGTTAGGTTAGGTTAGGTTAGGTTAGGTTAGGTTAGGTTAGGTTAGGTTAGGTTAGGTTAGGTTAGGTTAGGTTAGGTTAGGTTAGGTTAGGTTAGGTTAGGTTAGGTTAGGTTAGGTTAGGTTAGGTTAGGTTAGGTTAGGTTAGGTTAGGTTAGGTTAGGTTAGGTTAGGTTAGGTTAGGTTAGGTTAGGTTAGGTTAGGTTAGGTTAGGTTAGGTTAGGTTAGGTTAGGTTAGGTTAGGTTAGGTTAGGTTAGGTTAGGTTAGGTTAGGTTAGGTTAGGTTAGGTTAGGTTAGGTTAGGTTAGGTTAGGTTAGGTTAGGTTAGGTTAGGTTAGGTTAGGTTAGGTTAGGTTAGGTTAGGTTGGGTTAGGAACCTAACCTAACCTAACCTAACCCAACCCAACCCAACCTAACCCAACCTAACCTAACCTAACCTAACCTAACCTAACCTAACCTAACCTAACCTAACCTAACCTAACCTAACCTAACCTAACCTAACCTAACCTAACCTAACCTAACCTAACCTAACCTAACCTAACCTAACCTAACCTAACCTAACCTAACCTAACCTAACCTAACCTAACCTAACCTAACCTAACCTAACCTAACCTAACCTAACCTAACCTAACCTAACCTAACCTAACCTAACCTAACCTAACCTAACCTAACCTAACCTAACCTAACCTAACCTAACCTAACCTAACCTAACCTAACCTAACCTAACCTAACCTAACCTAACCTAACCTAACCTAACCTAACCTAACCTAACCTAACCTAACCTAACCTAACCTAACCTAACCTAACCTAACCTAACCTAACCTAACCTAACCTAACCTAACCTAACCTAACCTAACCTAACCTAACCTAACCTAACCTAACCTAACCTAACCTAACCTAACCTAACCTAACCTAACCTAACCTAACCTAACCTAACCTAACCTAACCTAACCTAACCTAACCTAACCTAACCTAACCTAACCTAACCTAACCTAACCTAACCTAACCTAACCTAACCTAACCTAACCTAACCTAACCTAACCTAACCTAACCTAACCTAACCTAACCTAACCTAACCTAACCTAACCTAACCTAACCTAACCTAACCTAACCTAACCTAACCTAACCTAACCTAACCTAACCTAACCTAACCTAACCTAACCTAACCTAACCTAACCTAACCTAACCTAACCTAACCTAACCTAACCTAACCTAACCTAACCTAACCTAACCTAACCTAACCTAACCTAACCTAACCTAACCTAACCTAACCTAACCTAACCTAACCTAACCTAACCTAACCTAACCTAACCTAACCTAACCTAACCTAACCTAACCTAACCTAACCTAACCTAACCTAACCTAACCTAACCTAACCTAACCTAACCTAACCTAACCTAACCTAACCTAACCTAACCTAACCTAACCTAACCTAACCTAACCTAACCTAACCTAACCTAACCTAACCTAACCTAACCTAACCTAACCTAACCTAACCTAACCTAACCTAACCTAACCTAACCTAACCTAACCTAACCTAACCTAACCTAACCTAACCTAACCTAACCTAACCTAACCTAACCTAACCTAACCTAACCTAACCTAACCTAACCTAACCTACCCTAACCTAACCTAACCTAACCTAACCTAACCTAACCTAACCTAACCTAACCTAACCTAACCTAACCTAACCTAACCTAACCTAACCTAACCTAACCTAACCTAACCTAACCTAACCTAACCTAACCTAACCTAACCTAACCTAACCTAACCTAACCTAACCTAACCTAACCTAACCTAACCTAACCTAACCTAACCTAACCTAACCTAACCTAACCTAACCTAACCTAACCTAACCTAACCTAACCTAACCTAACCTAACCTAACCTAACCTAACCTAACCTAACCTAACCTAACCTAACCTAACCTAACCTAACCTAACCTAACCTAACCTAACCTAACCTAACCTAACCTAACCTAACCTAACCTAACCTAACCTAACCTAACCTAACCTAACCTAACCTAACCTAACCTAACCTAACCTAACCTAACCTAACCTAACCTAACCTAACCTAACCTAACCTAACCTAACCTAACCTAACCTAACCTAACCTAACCTAACCTAACCTAACCTAACCTAACCTAACCTAACCTAACCTAACCTAACCTAACCTAACCTAACCTAACCTAACCTAACCTAACCTAACCTAACCTAACCTAACCTAACCTAACCTAACCTAACCTAACCTAACCTAACCTAACCTAACCTAACCTAACCTAACCTAACCTAACCTAACCTAACCTAACCTAACCTAACCTAACCTAACCTAACCTAACCTAACCTAACCTAACCTAACCTAACCTAACCTAACCTAACCTAACCTAACCTAACCTAACCTAACCTAACCTAACCTAACCTAACCTAACCTAACCTAACCTAACCTAACCTAACCTAACCTAACCTAACCTAACCTAACCTAACCTAACCTAACCTAACCTAACCTAACCTAACCTAACCTAACCTAACCTAACCTAACCTAACCTAACCTAACCTAACCTAACCTAACCTAACCTAACCTAACCTAACCTAACCTAACCTAACCTAACCTAACCTAACCTAACCTAACCTAACCTAACCTAACCTAACCTAACCTAACCTAACCTAACCTAACCTAACCTAACCTAACCTAACCTAACCTAACCTAACCTAACCTTTGTCATCTAACATCTGTCAACCTAACATAACCAAACCTAACCTAACCATCAATGACATCCTCCACCTAACATCTGTCAACCTAAGAACTAACCTAACCTAACCTGACATCTGTCCTAACCTAACCTAACCTAACCTGACATCTGTCCTAACCTAACCTGTCATCGAACCTAACATCTGTCAACCTAACCTAACATCAACCTAACCTCATGACCAATGACATCTGTCAACTAGAACTTCTGTCATCTATGATCAATGACATCTGTCATCAATGACATCTGTCAAAAAATGACATCTGTCAAAAACGACATCTGTCATCAATGACATCTGTCAAAAAATGACATCTGTCAAAAACGACATCTGTCATCAATAACAACTGTCAACAATGACATCTGTCAAAAACAAAATCTGTCATCAATGATATCTGTCAACTAAAACTTCTGTCATCAATGCCAACTGTCATCAATGACATCTGTCAAAAACGACCTCTGTCAACAATGACAATGACATCTGTCAACAACGAAATCTGTCATCATAAACAACTGTCAACAATGACATCTGTCAAAAACTATATCTGTCATCAATGACAGCTGTCAACAATGAGATCTGTCAACCAGAACTTCTGTCATCAATGACATCTGTCAAAATTGACATCTGTCATCAATGACATCTGTCAACAATGACATCTGTCAACTAGAACTTCTGTCATCAATGACAACTGTCAAAAATGACATCTGTTAACATGACAAGAACATCTGTTGTCAATGACATCCTTCAAAAACGACATCTGTCATCAATGACATCTGTCATCAATGACATCTGTCAAAAATGACATCTGTCAAAAACTATATCTGTCATCAATGACATCTGTCAACAATGACATCTGTCAACAATGACATCTGTCAACAATGACATCTGTCAACAATGACATCTGTCAACTAGAACTTCTGTCATCAATGACAACTGTCATCAATGACATCTGTTAACATGACAAGAACATCTGTCATCAA
Source organism: Spodoptera frugiperda (assembly GCF_023101765.2). NCBI lineage: Eukaryota > Metazoa > Arthropoda > Insecta > Lepidoptera > Noctuidae > Spodoptera > Spodoptera frugiperda. The sequence continues at coordinate 6,741,367 of NC_064214.1, read as the reverse complement.
TGACATCTGTCATCAATGACATCTGTCATCAATGACATCTGTCAACTAGAACTTCTGTCATCAGTGACAACTGTCAAAAATGACATCTGTTAACATGACAAGAACATCTGTCAAAAACCATTATTACCGTGGGAGAGCCATGCTTCGGCACGAATGGGCCGGCTCGACCGGAGTAATACCACGGCCTCACAGAAAACCGGTGTGAAACAACGTTCACGTTGTGTTTCACCGAGTGAGTGAGGGTACCGGAGGCCCACCATCCCCCCTACATAATGGCGCAGTTCAACTCAATTCGATTACCCCAGGAGGGTACCAACTACACTGGAGAATCCCTCTCTGGACGTCCATACTCAGAGTTTAACCACCCTGAGCGTGGACGTCTAGGCCGCCCCACATCGTACTCTGGGGGGGGCAAAACTGCGCGCATTACAGCTCGAGGCAAGAGCAAAATAACTTCGGCACCCCTGCCACGCTGAATGTGGACTTCTGCAACATCAGGGGAATCCATTCCAACCTTAACGCTGTCCACTACCATCTTGAGACAGCAAAGCCCGCCTTGCTCTTTTTAACTGAGACGCAGATATCGTCTCCGTTGGACACATCGTACCTCACCTACCCTGGGTATGGACTGGAGCATTCCTTCTTGCCTAGGGCCGGGGTATGCGTGTACATTAGAGACGATATCAGCTTTCGTCGCCTCAGAAATCTTGAAGGTAGGGACCTCTCCATCTTATGGCTGCGTGTAGATAACGACGACCACCCCCGTGTCTATGCGTGCCTATACAGGTCCCATAGTGGTGATAGCGAGACTGACCGACTCATGGAACACATCCAGACGGCTGTAGACTCTGTACAAGGGCAGATACCCTCTGCAGAAGTCGTTTTACTTGGCGATTTTAACGCCCACCACGCCGACTGGCTTGGTTCTAGTAGAACTGACCACGCGGGGAGATCTGTCCACGACCTAGCCCTTGCTTCTGGCCTGACACAGCTGGTTACCGCGCCTACGCGCATCCCAGATGTGGAAGACCAGAGGCCTTCACTGTTGGACCTTCTGCTGACCTCTCACCCGGACGGCTACAGTGTGTCCGTTGTTGCTCCCCTAGGCTCATCGGACCATTGTCTCGTCCGGAGCTCTGTATCTTGGACGCGCTCGCCGCGTCTAGAAGATGCACGTCTTCGCCGCGTATGGCACTATAGGTCGGCAGACTGGGATGGGATGCGGTCCTTTTTTGCATCCTATCCTTGGAGACAGGTTTACTTCTTGCAGGATGATCCCAACGCCGCTGCCGATTCTGTCGCCGATGTGGTGCTACAGGGGATGGAGCTGTTCGTCCCGTCCTCTCTGGTCCCTGTCGGTGGCAGGTATCGGCCCTGGTTTGATTCGTCTTCCAGAAAGGCCTCACGCAGGAAGCGTAAAGCCTATCGAGCCTGGGCCGATGCGGTGGTGGCACGGGATGTAAATACCAGCACTTTTAAAAAGGAGTATAACTTTGCTTCCAAGTCCTTCAAAAGAGTTATTGCAGGGGCTAAGTCTCAGTACATCGGTAGAATTGGCGAGAAGCTTGAACGCCTTCCTTCGGGAACTCGTGCGTTCTGGTCGCTCGCCAAAGCTATCGAAGGCAATTTCTGCAGGCCGTCATTTCCACCTCTGCACATGGGGGGATTCGTTGGCTCATGGCGCAAGGGATAAAGCCCAACTTTTGGGTAAAATCTTTGCGTCCAACTCGACACTGGATGACGGGGGGCGTGGGCCGCCTGCCGTGCCGTGGTGTGGGTGGCATATGCCAGACATCCGATTCCACCAGCGTTCGGTGCGTTTGGCGCTCCTGTCCCTTGATGTCCAAAAGTCGAGTGGGCCCGACGGGATTCCACCCCTTGTGTTAAAGATGTGCGCTCCGGAGTTGGCACCAGTTTTAACACGTCTTTTTCGGCTCTCTTACTTTTTAGGCGTAGTACCGAAATCCTGGAAGACGGCCTTGGTCTACCCGATCCCTAAAAAAAGCGATCGAACAAATCCGTCCAACTACAGACCGATAGCCATAACTTCCCTCTTCTCGAAAATAATGGAGTCCATTATTAACTGCCAGCTCTTGCGGTACCTAGAAGATCACCAACTACTCAATGACCGACAATACGGTTTTCGTAAAGGTCGGTCGGCTGGGGATCTTCTGGTTTACCTGACACACCGTTGGGCACAGGCGATCGAGTCTAAGGGGGAAGCGTTGGCAGTGAGCTTGGACGTGGCGAAAGCCTTCGACCGGGTTTGGCATAAAGCGCTTCTTTCGAAGCTTCCTTCCTATGGGCTTCCCGAGAAATTGTGCGAATGGGTCTCCTGCTTCCTTACAGACAGAAGCATTAAGGTCGTTGTCGACGGGGAATGCTCCGACTCTCTGTCTGTGAACGCAGGTGTCCCTCAAGGCTGCGTGCTATCACCTACCCTGTTCCTCATCCATATCAATGATATGTTGCAAATCAGCGGAATTCATTGTTATGCGGATGACAGTACAGGTGATGCCTATTATACCGGCCGCGCTAACATTTCTCGGGAAAACGTCATCGAAAGCCGAAACAGACTTGTGTCAGAAATCGAGACTTCTTTGCAGAGAATCTCAGATTGGGGTGAACTTAATCTGGTCCAGTTTAACCCTACTAAGACACAGGTCTGCGTGTTTACCGCTAAGAAACTACCGTTGGTCGTCTCACCTCAGTTTCAAAGTACCCCTCTGACTGCCTCAGCCGGTATTGGAATACTTGGCATCAACATTTCGAGCGACGTCCAGTTCCGTGGTCATCTGGAGGATAAGGCTAAATTAGCCTTGGAAAAGGTTGGTGTGCTCAACAGATCGAGGCAGTATTTCACTCCAGCCCATCGCCTGCTTCTATATAAGGCGCAAGTTCGGCCCCATATGGAATACTGCTCTCATCTTTGGGCGGGGGCACCCCAGTACCAGCTTCATCCTCTGGACCGCGTTCAGCGGCGTGCGGTTCGGATTGTTGAGTGTCAGGAAGTTTCAAACCGACTTGACACTTTGGCAATGCGTAGAGATGTAGCTTCGTTGTGCATTTTCTATCGCTTATACCACGGGGAGTGCTCTGAGGAATTGTTTGGTCTTATTCATGCCGCTTCTTTTCGCCATCGACCCACACGACAGCATTTCCATCCCCACCATATAGATGGTTGGCAGGCCACAACTGTGCGCTTCTCGCGCAACTTTCTGCCTCGCACAGCAAAACTGTGGAATGAGCTGTCGTCGGCGGTATTTCCGAACCGATACGACCTTCAAAACTTCAAGAAAAGAGCATACTCCTTTTTAAAAGGCCGGCAACGCACCTGTGACTCCTCTGGTGTTGCGGGTGTCCATGGGCGGCGCTGATCGCTTACCATCAGGTGACTCGTTTGCTCGTTTGCCTCCTATTCCATAAAAAAACCATATCTGTCATCAATGACATCTGTCAACAATGACATCTGTCAAAAACGACATCTGTCAACAATGACAACTGTCAACGTTACAAGAACTTCTGTCATCAATGACATCTGTCAACTAGAACTTCTGTCAACAATGACAATGACATCTGTCAACAACGAAATCTGTCATCAAAAACAACTGTCAAAAACAAAATCTGTCAACAATGAGATCTGTCAACCAGAACTTCTGTCATCAATGTCATCTGTCAAAAACGACATCTGTCATCAATAACAACTGTCAACAATGACATCTGTCAAAAACGACATCTGTCACCAATGCCAACTGTCATCAATGACATCTGTTAACATGACAAGAACATCTGTCATCAAAAATGTTTGTTGACAGATGTCATTGTTGACAGTTGTTTTTGATAACAGATTTCGTTGTTGACAGATGTCATTGTCATTGTTGACAGATTTCGTTTTTGACAGATGTCATTTTTGACAGATGTCATTGATGACAGAAGTTCTGGTTGACAGATCTCATTGTTGACAGATGTCATTGATGACAGATGTCGTTTTTGACAGATGTCATTGTTGACAGTTGTTATTGATGACAGATTTCGGTGTTGACAGATGTCATTGATGACAGATGTCGTTTTTGACAGATGTCATTGTTGACAGTTGTTTTTGATGAGAGATTTCGTTTGTGACAGATGTCATTTTTGACAGATGTCATTGATGACAGTTGTCATTGGTGACAGAAGTTCTAGTTGACAGAAGTCATTGATGACAGTTGTCATTGGTGACAGAAGTTCTAGTTGACAGATGTCATTCGTGACAGTTGTCATTGGTGACAGATGTCATTTTTGACAGATGTCATTGATGACAGTTGTCATTGGTGACAGAAGTTCTTGTTGACAGATGTCATTGATGACAGTTGTCATTGGTGACAGATGTCATTTTTGACAGATGTCATTGATGACAGTTGTCATTGGTGACAGAAGTTTTAGTTGACAGATGTCATTGTTGACAGTTGTTTTTGATGACAGATTTCGTTGTTGACAGATATCATTGTCATTGTTTACAGATGTCATTGATGATAGAAGTTCTGGTTGACAGATCTCATTGTTGACAGATTTCATTGATGACAGATATAATTTTTGACAGATGTCATTGTTGACAGTTGTTTTTGATGACAGATTTCGTTGTTGACAGATGTCATTGTCATTGTTGACAGATGTCGTTTTTGACAGATGTCATTTTTGACAGATGTCATTGATGACAGATGTCATTGTTGACAGTTTTTATTTATTACAGATTTCGTTGTTGACAGATGTCATTTTTGTCAGATGTCATTGATGACAGTTGTCATTGGTGACAGAAGTTCTAGTTGACAGAAGTCATTGATGACAGATATACTTTTTGACAGCTCTCATTGTTGACAGTTGTTTTTGATGAGAGATTGCATTTGTGACAGATGTCATTTTAGACAGATGTCATTGATGACAGTTGTCATTGGTGACAGATGTCATTTTTGACAGATGTCATTGATGACAGTTGTCATTGATGACAGATATAGTTTTTGACAGATGTCATTGTTGACAGTTGTTTTTGATGACAGTTTTTGACACATATCATTGGTGACAGATGTCATTGATGACAGAAGTTCTTGTCACGTTGACAGTTGTCATTGTTGACAGATGTCGTTTTTGACAGATGTCGTGTTTGACAGATCTCATTGTTGACAGATGTCATTGATGACAGATATGGTTTTTGACAGATGTTCTTATCATGTTAACAGATGTCATTTTTGACAGTTGTCATTGATGACAGATATAGTTTTTGACAGATGTCATTGATGACAGTTGTCATTGATGACAGATAGTTTTTGACAGATGTCATTGTTGACAGTTGTTTTTGATGACAGATTTCGTTTTTGACACATGTCATTGGTGGCAGATGTCATTGATGACAGAAGTTCTTGTCACGTTGACAGTCGTCATTGTTGACAGATGTCGTTTTTGACAGATGTCATTTTTGACAGATGTCATTGATGACAGAAGTTCTAGTTGACAGATGTCATTGATGACAGATTTCATTGATGACAGAAGTTCTAGTTGACAGATGTCATTGATGACAGTTGTCATTGGTGACAGATGTCATTTTTGACAGATGTCATTGATGACAGTTGTCATTGGTGACAGAAGTTTTAGTTGACAGATGTCATTGTTGACAGTTGTTTTTGATGACAGATTTCGTTGTTGACAGATATCATTGTCATTGTTTACAGATGTCATTGATGATAGAAGTTCTGGTTGACAGATCTCATTGTTGACAGATTTCATTGATGACAGATATAATTTTTGACAGATGTCATTGTTGACAGTTGTTTTTGATGACAGATTTCGTTGTTGACAGATGTCATTGTCATTGTTGACAGATGTCGTTTTTGACAGATGTCATTTTTGACAGATGTCATTGATGACAGATGTCATTGTTGACAGTTGTTATTTATGACAGATTTCGTTGTTGACAGATGTCATTTTTGACAGATGTCATTGATGACAGTTGTCATTGATGACAGAAGTTCTAGTTGACAGATGTCATTGATGACAGATATAGTTTTTGACAGCTCTCATTGTTGACAGTTGTTTTTGATGAGAGATTTCATTTGTGACAGATGTCATTTTAGACAGATGTCATTGATGACAGTTGTCATTGGTGACAGATGTCATTTTTGACAGATGTCATTGATGACAGTTGTCATTGATGACAGATATAGTTTTTGACAGATGTCATTGTTGACAGTTGTTTTTGATGACAGTTTTTGACACATATCATTGGTGACAGATGTCATTGATGACAGAAGTTCTTGTCACGTTGACAGTTGTCATTGTTGACAGATGTCGTTTTTGACAGATGTCGTGTTTGACAGATCTCATTGTTGACAGATGTCATTGATGACAGATATGGTTTTTGACAGATGTTCTTATCATGTTAACAGATGTCATTTTTGACAGTTGTCATTGATGACAGAAGTTCTAGTTGACAGATGTCATTGATGACAGATGTCATTGATGACAGATGTTCTTGTCATGTTAACAGATGTCATTGATGACAGTTGTCATTGGTGACAGAAGTTCTAGTTGACAGATGTCATTGTTGACAGATGTCATTGTTGACAGATGTCATTGTTGACAGATGTCGATTGATGACAGATATAGTTTTTGACAGATGTCATTGTTGACAGTTGTTTTTGATGACAGATTTCGTTGTTGACAGATGTCGTTGTCATTGTTGACAGATGTCGTTTTTGACAGATGTCATTTTTGACAGATGTCATTGATGACAGAAGTTCTGGTTGACAGATCTCATTGTTGACAGATGTCATTGATGACAGATGTCATTGTTGACAGTTTTTATTGATGACAGATTTCGTTGTTGACAGATGTCATTGATGACAGTTGTCATTGATGACAGATAGTTTTTGACAGATGTCATTGTTGACAGTTGTTTTTGATGACAGATTTCGTTTTTGACACATGTCATTGGTGGCAGATGTCATTGATGACAGAAGTTCTTGTAACGTTGACAGTTGTCATTGTTGACAGATGTCGTTTTTGACAGATGTCATTGATGACAGAAGTTCTGGTTGACAGATCTCATTGTTGACAGATGTCATTGATGACAGAAGTTCTAGTTGACAGATGTCATTGACAACAGATGTTCTTATTATGTTAACAGATGTCATTTTTGACAGTTGTCATTGATGACAGAAGTTCTAGTTGACAGACGTCATTTATGACAGATGTCATTGATGACAGTTGTCATTGGTGACAGAAGTTCTAGTTGACAGATATAGTTTTTGACAGATGTCATTGTTGACAGTTGTTTTTGATGACAGATTTCGTTGTCATTGTTGACAGATGTCGTTTTTGACAGATGTCATTTTTGACAGAAGTTCTGGTTGACAAGATGTCATTGATGACAGATGTCATTGTTGACAGTTGTTTTTGATGACAGATTTCGTTGTTGACAGATGTCATTGATGACAGATGTTCTTGTCATGTTAACAGATGTCATTTTTAACAGTCGTCATCGATCGTGCTATCTCGAAGTACTCATGTGTGAGTACGTACTTTAAAACAATCGCGTCATATTTTCATTATCATAATATCATATCTGTTTTTTTACTTTTTTCGTTTCACTCACAGGGAATATTGAAATGCTACATGTACACGTACGTTGGCAGGAAATACTACTATGTCTAGGCCAGGGATGAGGAAAAGAAAAAGCGAGGCATACAAATGAGCAGTATTTAATCGAAAGAATTATCACATTAGAAGTTATGTATAGTCCCCGCGGTAGCGAGGCGGGCGTAGCTAGCCGGACAGGTCGCCGTGGTCGAACAGGTCCTGGTCGTACAGCGCGGCGCGCACCGTGCGCCCGCCGAAGTAGCGACCGTTCAGCGCGCCCGCCGCCGCCATGGCCTCTGTGGAACAATCAAACTTTATTGTGAGACGTACATAAATGTTTCATGAATACGAGTGCTACACTAAACTAGTACAACATTTCTGAATTATGTAAGTGTGGTTCTCAGAAAATTTCAATATGAAAATAAAAAGTAGGACTATCATGTGCCTCTTTCACTGAATAATATCGATGTACGTGGCACTCACCGTCGGGCTCGGCGAACTGTACGAAGATCTTGACGTTGGCGTGCGCGGGGTCGTCGTCCTCGTTCTGTCTCTCGTTGTAGATGACGAGTCTCTCCACGCGGCCCCACTTGGAGCACTCCTCCTGTATCTCGTGGTGCAGCGCCTCGTCCACCTCCTCGGCCTCCACCATGTTGCAGAGCAGCACGGTCCGCGAGGCGCGGCGCCGCATGAGGCGCTGCATGACCAGGTGGCGCGCCGACTGCCCCGAGATACTCAGCGACTCCTGCTGCTGCAGCGTGTCGGGCGACGAGTCCAGCAACTTGCGCTGCAGCGCCGCCTGCTGGCCCGCCTCGGCCCCGGCCGGCCCGCCCGGCCCGCCCGGTCCGCCCGCCTCGCGTGGCGCGGCCGGGATCACCACGCCCGGCGGCGGCAGCGGCGCCGCGCCCGCCGGCAGCGCGGGCATCGCCGGCAGCGCGGGCATGGCCGGCATCGCGGGCAGCGTGGGCAGCGTGGGCAGCGTGGGCAGCCCGGCCAGCGCGCCGGGCAGCGCGGCGGGCAGCGCGGCGGCCAGCGAGGGCAGCGCGGCGGCGGGGGACACGCCGAGCGCGTTGAGCTTGGTGAGGCCGAGCGCGACGGCGTTGCTGGCGACGGCGTCCATGGCCTGGATCTTGGCGGTGGCGGCGGCGGCGGCGACGGCGGCGGCCGTGGGCATGGCGGAGGGCTGCGGCGGGCCGGCCAGCGCGTTGGGCGGCGTGATGGCGCGGCCCACGCGCAGGTACTGGCCGCCGAGGTCGAACAGGTTCATGGACGCGATGGCCTCGAGCGCGGCGGGCAGCGTGGCGTATTCTATGAACCCGTAACCTTTGTGCTTGTGCGCGGACGCGCCGTACGCCAGTTTGCAATATGTGATCGGCCCGAAAGCTTCAAAAACACTACGAAAAAATTAAATAGATATTGATTAAATTGTTTTTTTTTTCCACAAGTTATGATCAACACAAAAGTTGTAAAAAAGTTACTTACTTTTTAATATCATCTTCAGTGAGCTCCGGGTGGATGGATGCAACATATATGCGGTTGTACTGTTTGGCTTCCTCCTGGATCTCATCAATGACAGCTTGCGCCTGCGGCATGTTCGAGGGTCGGCCGACCACTTTGATGTTCCTGGCGAAGCAAGACATTCGGTTAGAACAGTACTAACAGGACAAGATTGTTTACAACAGAATGTAGTTATGTGTATGAGTTAAGTAGAAGTGGTAATCACCTGCCGCCCAGCATGACTCCGTTCATCTGTTCGAGGCTGAGCTGCGCTGCTTCGGGGATCTCGTACTCGACGAACGCGAAACCTTTGTGCTTCTGTGTGACGGGGTCCCACGACATGTTGATCGACTTGATCGGCCCGAACGGAAGGAATGCCTGCCGGATCGTGTCCTCCTTCAACTCAAATGATATCGAGCCCACATATACTCTGAAGAAAAACATGGCACATTGAAATTACACGAATTAAGTATTTTACCCATAATCATTATCAAACTGTAGTCAGATCTTTTCAGCACAAAAAATCACAGGCTCGACCAGCCCATAGCGGGAACCTCTAACATATCGCTGTCATCATACTAATCTGTGCATATGTACGCGCGCGTGTATGTGTATAATATACACACACACGCGCATAATATACACATACATACACTGTATATATATAAATATATATCTACCTGCACATGAGAGCGAGCGCCTGTTGCCTCTGGACCTGCGTCCGCTGCGACGCCATCTGTTGCTGCTGGTGCGCCAGGGTCTGCTTCATCAGCACCATCTTGATGCTCTGCTCCATGGCGTACTTCTTGGCGCGCGCCACCGCCTCGGCCTGCTCCGACGACAGCCGCGGCAGCGAGCCGCCCAGTATGGCGGGCAGCGTCGAGCACTTCGCGCCCGGACCTGCAACGGCGTAACGTTTAGAATGCGACACGGTTCCCGACGCGAGCGGTTCTCATTATCCGCGACCACTCACCTGTGAACACATCTCCGACCTGCTGCAAGTCGTAGATGGGCGCCGAAGGGAAGCCACCTGTAAATGCGAATCTCGATTAGTCAGTGTCGATTGCGTCCAAGTGGCAAACAGTAGTGGACGCAGGCACTCGCGCAGACACACATCGCTGGCACGCCGCGCGCGCCCCGCGGCCGGGCGGACATGGACGGGCGCACTGGCCGGGTGTACCGCCGGGCCGCGGGGCGCGCGCCCTGGCTCGCGGGGAACAATGCGGTATAATGAAGTAGGTACATTGTGAGAGCGGCGAGGAGCAGCCGGCGCCGCAGCCGCTGCCGACGCGTCACCGGCGCGCCCTAGCGTATAGCAATAACCTAACTTATATCTAGCCTGAAACAGAAAGCAGAAACACTGATCACTGAGGACGGTTTCGAATCGACACAACGAATTGGTTCGGGAGAGACTCCGAGGCCGCGCTGCCCGCCTCCTGCGCTGCGGGCGCTACTCACCGGGCAGTCCACCGGGCAGGCCGGGCAGGCCGGCGGGCAGGCCGGCCGCCAGCCCGGGCAAGCCGGCCGTCAACCCGGGCAACCCGGCCAGCGTGGGTAGCCCCGCCAGGCCGGGCACGGCCAGGCCGGGCGCGGCGGGTGGCGCCATCATCCCCGGGGGGAGCGGCGGCTGCAGCGCTCCGGGGTTGCCGCCCTGCAACTGGAAACAACGACACACTTTACTGAAGGTGACAGGAAGCTGACAGGAATGAACTAAACTCTTTCCAATATGCTGGACGATTTAATGTTGGACGATTCACAACTGTGAAAGTGATGTGATTCGTGAATATTAGGTACACGGGCTAAAAATCCGGGCCTAGGCTTTAATTCAAATAAACTTTATTCATCGACTACCTACTCCCATGCAGTTCCACCCACCTACTGTTCAGCTCCTATTGATGGCAGCGTAATGATAAAAAGCTTCTTCCTCGATAAACGAACTAAGTATCCAACTCAAAAATAATGTTTCAATTCAAACCAGTAGTTAATTCCATTATGTAAAATAAAAATCAACCTGTGCATAAATTCGAAAACTATTTCGATACTTTTTATTGTTATAACTAATTAAGTGTTAATTATCCCCGTACATGTTAACACTAGGCTGATAAAATCAATGAAGTAGTAGGTTATTTCTTTTCAGTTTACATAATTATGTATCATTTTCTATAGTATCGCAGTAACCCCGAATTATGGATGACATCATAGAGACATAGATTTTTTGTCCCATTCAGTGACACACATTGCTGGTGTCTAGGATTCTCAGTCTATGCCTAAAAATGTATATGTCAATGAACAAAGTTATTCTGCTTGTGCTACATAGGTACTTCACAAAAAAGTAACCAATGCTTAGAAAGTAAAAATATTGAAATTAGCTATGCGAGATAACTTTATCTACAAAACAAAATTACAAAAAGTAACTGGTAAAAAATCATAGCATACTGAATATTTAATTTGATTAAACAAATGATTTCAAAGAAACAAACTAAATGAGTTTACATCATTTATATAAGCTAAAGAGCTTAACCTAATTATTGAAATAGGTAATTAATAATACAAATACAGAATCCAGGTAAAATATTTACTGACTATAATGCAATCATTCTAGTTTCTGGTTTGTGGTATTTAAACTTGTGGCTGATTTCATGGTGATGATAAGCTACAGCCAGACACTGCACAACACATTCTAGTTTTAATTTTTGTATTATGTACTCCCATTTATTGAGGATGGTTATTATAGGCTAAAACATCACACTTTTATTACTAGAAACTGAGTAGTAGATGAAGTGACGGTGCTCACTGACTGGCCAGCGGGGCACACCGAATTATGTGACGACATGCCAAAGTAAGCCTGAAAAAAATGTCGTATGTATAGGTGTGTCATGGTATATATCATGCCAATTTGCTAAAATACCACAACTGCCATGACTGCTGCAGAAGTTACAACTTTGCCGTACCATACTGTTTCATGCTGGCAGTTAGTGCCTGCCCTTATAATAGCCAGATTTTCTATGAAAAGTATGAGTATGGAAGTTAACTAACATATATGTCTGGAAATTGATTTTTTTAACACAACTTAATGCAGAAAGTATTGATAATAGAAATCTATATTTTCAAACAGCATGTTTTGCCAATGACTTTGGTAATTAAAAAAAATTGTTCATAGATATCTGAGTTTATAGCAAGCATTGCTGACAGAATTATAATTCTGTTCATAGATTGGCTATGAAACATCATGCTACAATCATTAGAAGCCGAGCAGTGGGTGAAACTAGGAGTAGTTAGTATAAATCTTAACTAAAGAGTCTGAATAAATCTACACTTCAAACATTCTTGTGTCACAATGTTTGTAGCAAAACTCCTCCACTATGTTAACTACTTATAACTTGAACTCCATTCCAATAGCTCAAATGGTAAAACTATGTTCTCCGGGTAAGTCAAGTATCATCATCATCATCATCAGCCGAGAGACGTCCACTGCTGAACAAAGGCCTCCCCCTTGGTCCTCCACATAGAACGACAAGTATCAATAAAACATAAATTTTATCTTTCACCTAATAACATTGTACAGCTAGTCATCTATAATATTTAATTTACTTTGAAATTGCTAGTAACTCATCATGAGTAGTTATTTTACTAATAGGTGGGACATACAAACAACTTGCTTTAACCATTCAACACTTATTAGCTGTCAATGTTCAAATCTATAATATTTATTTATAAACTTGAGTACTGTTATAGATTTCACTTTTTGACTTATTACGAAATGTTTCATTGTAGTAAAAAAACATGCGTGGTATATTTAGTAGTAATAAGGTACTTAGCAAAATATACAGTTAACCTAATTGTAGGTTATCACTTGTGCAATGAAATAGAAAACGATGAAATTTTACTGAACAAGTTTGTTATAGTATGTGATCTATACTAATATTTTGTCAATTTCAGAATTTACCCAAAATCGTAAACACATTAGAATGAAAATCCGTACAACCAAAAATTATAATAACACATGATGCTTTAACAGAAGTAACGACGCCACCACCGGCACGAGCTAGGCATTTACAAATAAATTTAAATTACTGTGAAACCAAAGAGACTTCTGTACCAAGTAAAACTATGCAGAATATACCATTAGCTGTTTGTGTGAATTTAAGCATCACTTACAGTTCTCATTAACCTATTCTCTTACTCGGGCGATTTCCATCCAAAAGACATACATAATATTAATGGAAAAGACAACATAATCACTTTTCTAGGTTAGTAACTTCCAAATTGATGGCATTGATGAAGAGTCACTAATATTTGGATCTGTCAAACTAAATAATCCTGAAGTTTACTTACCAATTCCATAATTGTTTATAAGGCTTTATTAGTAACGTGATTCACAATAAACACTAATTTACAAACAAAACTATAAATCCACCAAATGTAATTTTGATTTCATCAAAAAATAATACCACGCTAAGCTCACAACACCACACCGATGCCACACCGGACCCAAGCAAATAATTATTACGAGATACAACAACCGTACAACGCACAGGTAGGGAATGAAATGAATTGAATAATGATCAATGACATGACATGACCGAATGAATGATCGAATGAATGAATTACAGATAATAGAATTACGGAAGCAATGTTGCCAACTTGAAGAAACAAAAAAACAGGATTACAAAAAAAATGTAGGCATGCAAATATTATATTTAAAAATCACTTTTATATATTATTCATTGCTTACCAGACATACAGTATTATAATAAAATATTCAAAACACATTAAAGCAAATAAGCATTTACATCTTTAGAAATGCACTCATTTTTCTTTTTAAAAATATTCATAATTTTAACAGGCTTAAAAAAAGATTTTCTCAATTTGACTAGTCAATAATTAACTAGCGTTTGGTTATACAGATTTAAATGCGGTTTTCAGAAAAGTGGTTGTAACAGTTACATAGTACCAAAGAAGCATAGTATATAGCGTGGCGTTATTATATATAATTCCCTAACATTAGATGATATACTATTTTATTTTTAGAATTACCTTGTATTGTATTACCTTGGTATTACCTACTTCATATGCAAACTTTTTGTGAGCTTGTAACACTGTGAATAAATGACAGTCCGTTTCGTTATTACTCGTAAAATTAGAAATAGATATATGTATTTGAAAACCGCAGAAGGTCGCTGAATTTGCTGATAATTATTGTAAAAACAAAACGCTAAACGTCATTAATCATTTTAAGTATTCTCTTCTCTTATTATTCTGTTACCACCTTTTTTTGTACCATATTTCGGCGAATAAAGATTTATTTTTATTATTATGTTTGTTCTTTACATAATCACGGGACCACAGGGTCCCGGACCTTTGGAAGGCGTACGAGGGGCCGAAGCCAACTCGCAGAGGCCCGTTGAACAATTTTAATCTTAATGTAATGGGACATCAGCCGGCGATTATCCCTGTATGCACTATGGAAGTACACCAAAGGACAATTCCCGGTTGATGCAGGACTATTGTGAGATATGGTAAAAAGAATTGATAGGGATATGGGTGTAGGTGGCTGTGGAATAGTTAACCGGTTAACTATGGCCCCTGTCCCTGACCAATATTGATACATACGGATAAACAGGCAGGGGGTGACTCGCAAACTCAATTACTGGGCCCCCGAAAACGGCCGCTAGCATGTAGCGACAAGGGGGCAACATACGTTGAGCTGCTTGAGGAAGGAGAGGCATCCCACGGCTATCAGAGCAATCCCGGAAGTACGGTCAAGACCCCTACCAGCATCTTACTGGGATACATCCTTCCCCCAAGTGGAGCTGAAGGCAACTCTACTCTTGCGAATTTCCACTCAAACCAACCGGTTAAGGCAAGAGTGAGGTAGGAGAGGCCACTCCGGATAGTCACGAGTACTAACCGGAGTTAAAAAGTAGGGCCTCTCCCAGGAGTCAGGTCCGTGGGGTCGCCACTGCCCAACAGCTCGCCACAAGCTGCCTTGCGGACTTATTATTATTATTACTAACTAGTTGTTGTTATTTAGTTTAGGTGTGATGGTGCCGCCCGCTGATGAAATCGATTTGACGTAAACCCGGATTTATGCGGGTGTTTAAACTTAAGTTTTGCTAAACATAGTTATGTGTAACTAAGTTTTTGGTAAAAAAGACTCTATTTAACGTAGGTATGTGCTATGAGCCAAATGCCATTTAGCGCTTGTTTTCAAATAGAATTTTCAATTTCATAACTTGGTACCATGAAAACATGAGTTTAAAAAACCCTTCCCGTATCGTTTGTTATGTTATCTAGAAACCGTGCATTTGATATGTATACCCCCTTTTTGTTACATCGAAAATATCGTTGGCTAGAAGAAGCAAGAAATCATTAACTGCAAAAAAATATTTAATCCGTTTTTATTTATAGTGGACAAAACAAAATCTAATTTCATCAACGTAAGTACATTTAGGATAATATGGGCAAATCAACAACCAACCAATAGTTAACTGATTCAAACTAAAATACCGTTTATCTCAGTATTGTGGATATGTCACATAATGACTTGTTGCAATTAGCCGACGATATATCACAAAAATATCTTATTATTTTGTTTTTATTAGGACCAATATAGGTAACTTTTGAGATCGCAATAGATCACAATTTGGGATCCTTATTTAAATTTAAACCACTGAAATAATTTAATAGCAAAAAGATAAAAAGTGATGTAATATTCGAGGCCCATTTGTAGCAGTAGACGAAAACGGACGAATAGTTGTACCTCTGTTAGTCTTTTCACGTGATTCTGTATCACAATAAGATAATATAAGCGCTGCATCGATTCTAATGACATTTTATACAATCATAGAATAACTAGTCCTAGAAAAGGCAGTAATTATGTTAAAAGCCCCGTACTCTACCAGAAGCCACTATTTCTCTTGAACGTATAGGTAAGTAACTCGGAAAATGTTATGTTGCGGTTTGCCAGGTCTGCACCTATCCCTACATGCTGGAGGGTCGGGCGCCAAACGTCGGTTGTTTCATCCATCACGAAATGCGCGATGTATATAATTATTAATGTTAGATGCCTAACAGTTCAGCTGAAGGGTGTTGCTGTTGTCGAGTATGTCGTAACTGCGAAGACAAGGCAGAGTGTCGTGCAGCCGCGGTGCGAGCGGGTGTAAGCGGGACAGCTACTTGCTAGTGGCTCGCTCGGCTGGGCGCGGGCGTGCGCCGCGGGCCGCGGGTCGGCGGGCAGCGAGAGCGGGCGTATTAGTGGCGTGGAGCGCGGAGCTTGCGCGGGCGCGCGATCCGGTAAATGTTATCTGTGAGTAATGTGTTGCGCGACGCTCGGGTTCCAAGTGGATTGCCTACTTTGTTGGTCAGGCGAAACATTCAAATTGAAAAAAAATCTGTGCAAACGAAGTGTGAATGGATAATTGTGATTATTGCGGTGGCACACTCGGTACCCACAGTTAATAAGGTAAACAATACAAACGTAAATTAATAAGTTTAGCACTACATTACAGTGTAAGGCAATAAATTAATAATACACTTTATTACATTGTATCTGGCGGGTATACGTGGTTTTCTAAGAGCTTGACAATTACATAAAGCGAGTCGGCTCCATATACGAAGCATACTATTGTCTATAAAAACTCTTATGGCCGTTTTCACTAACCATCCCCAAACCATAACTAAAAGTTACTTAGCGTTAGCGTGTCGTAGCACCTAAACTAATCCCGTACTGTTATATGTGACATAGCTTAGGCGTTCCTTAAATTTAGGAGTGGTTGGACAGATTGGTTTAGCAGACATTCCTCTTGCCGCGGTCCTTTGGTGTTCGTTGGGTTAAATTTGTAAAAATACAACAATTGACTAAAGAGATCGGCAAAGGCTTTCACCCCTTCTTACTTTTTACCAGTTATGTTATCGAGTCTCATGTAATAGGGGAAGAGCCTATTATATATGGTAATAATGGCACAATCCCACTCTCCGAGCTGTTGTCTACTGAGATTTTTGCAAAAAACTGAAAATAAAAACAAAAACGCTTGGCTGACTGCCTCGTTGATCAAGTGAGACTGCCAAGCAAGGGGAGTCGGATCTTTTGGCTGATGACTGAACTCCTAGTAACTTGTTCGCACTATGTCCACGCACGTATGAACCTGTGGATCGATACGACCGGGAGAAGAGCCGTACTAGTTCGTGCACTCCGAGCGCGAGCAGGCAGGAGGCTCTTCGCGCGTGCACTAGCAGGGGCTGCTACCTGCCGGGCTTGAGTCGTGCAATGTCTGTAGAGAGCTAGGCTATAAACATTGATGTCGGGGCCTGTATCATTGCATCTCGAGCGATCAGGGGAGGAGTGCAGCAAGCTCCACATGTAATAGCCACAGTCGGCGAGTAGAGAAAGGCCGCGGGGAGAAAGGATCACACATCACATCACCTAACACAAGTCGAGACCTGTTATAAGAAAAGCAATAAAATAAATGAGATTAGGTAATGGTAATGATAAATTAACTATATGACATGCGTATTGTGTATGTATATCTGAATAACTCTACAAGCCCATCCAAGTGACTGGGGAAAAATTACAAGTTCTTCTTTTATTACTCTACTATTGGACATTAAAAGTAATACTTATGTGTCAGCAATAGGGACAGGTATAGTGTAACGACAGTAATATTGTTTGAACATTATTGCACTAGGCGTAGAAGTAACTAAGTACTTCTAATTTTATAAACACTATTATCAACCTTTTTTCGAGGGGGGGGGATCATCTAATAACTTCTCCCGCCTTGTGTGAGGTGAGAGGGAGTGCCAGACTCTTACTGACTAAAAACCACCCCGTTCCTTTTTTTCGAACCGAAGTCCCGCTACGTAGTCCACAGCCCCAGATTATTATCAGCCTGACGTAGACCCAGTAGGGGTCAAATGTTCTTTTTTCATCCTCTCAAAGCAAAGGTGCGTCCATGAGGATTGCAAATAACGACCCCCACCGTTTTCGTGGACTGACTAGACCGGTAGCATAAAAGACACATCGATGTAAAAATATAACTAATTCTCATGTATACTTTATTTTGAAGTGGTTGGTTAGTAGTTAGTTAGTTGGCACATATACAACACTATTAGCTAAACCCAGGGGCGAAGCTAGCGCCGAGTCTGCCGTATCAATTATACGAGGCCCCCTGGCCGTGGGGGCAGAAATTACAAAAGTCCAATAATCGACTCCTTTTTTCCCACGTAAAGCATGCGTTCAAAAGTTGGCAGCAACTTTAGAAAAATTTACGTCATTATAAGGGTCCCCAACCATGGGCTGCTGTTAGAATAGATAAGTCCACTCTTTGAGGGTCGAGAGATAGGGCGGGAAAAATCATTCGATATAGATAGATACTTGTTTACATTCAGTAATTTAGAAAATTAAGAAATGCCTCTATCGGATGATAGAGTCTGAGGAGATCTGATAAATAATGTCGTTACTCGTACAACTCTCACTAAACGCTTACAGTCCTCCCACACTCGTAGAAACTACTTCCTTCTTCTCCTGGCGGTTTCCCAACTCTGTTTTACATTAAAATATATTTATTAGAGAGACTGCCATCTGCGCTCCACAGCTATTTAAGGACTATACATACATTGGGTTGTGTGTACCTACGGTACCCATACTTCATACTAAGAGTAGACTCGATGTAGATTGTTGGCTTTCCATAGTATCATCAGTGAGAGATGGTTGTATGGTGGCCGGGGTGTAACGACCTCTGAGACAGGAATTAATTAAACAATTGTATTGTGAACCTGATTGAAAAAAGGTAACGTATGGAGCGCTGCTCCTTCTTCTCCGTAGGAATCTACACTTTGGAAGATACAGTAGAGGACTGACCGGCAGATATAGTTTTGACTTTGACTATAATTGTTTAATAGGTACCTACCTAGCGTAGCTTAACATCATCGACTACAACCGACCCAAACAATTGTAGTCCTAAATTATTTAATGTTGCGTGATCCAGTTCAAGGCGTATTACAATTAGCAAATACTATCTACTCAAACTTCTTAATGTTTGTCTCCATATGAAACAAGCGGCTCAGTATACATTAAAATCCCACGTCCCTAAATCTTGTAATTAGTTCTACATTTTGCTCGTGAGGTTTGGTGACCTGTAAATCTCACAAAAGGCAACGTTGAGAGAAATGGATTTGGTACCGTTCTAAGGTTCGACCAAAATGAAATCATGAATTCATGATACACACAATACACATACTATGTATGTAATCATGATTATTATATTCTATACGAGTAGCAGCAATGGTACTCATTATTTTCTATGCATTTTTGTAGAGTCCATGAGATGAGATTCGTAGTAAATACTGTAGCAAACGAACGTAAACGTCGTGTGGAGCGTTCCGCGTAGGTGTAGTAGCGGAAGCAGGCGGAACTTCAGCAGTGTACGTGCCAGCGCGGGCGGGCGCGGGGCGCGGGCGGGGCGCGGGGCGCGTGGGGCGCGGGCGCGTGGCACGCTGCCGTGTGCGATATTTAGCTAACCTTTGCGCGGTATTCTGGGCGCGCTATTTGCAGGCCCTCCGATAGCGGCGCTGAAATAGCCGGCACGCGCACCCGCCACGCACACACTACGCACACGCACACACACACACTACTGCCACTCACGTAATACCGGTTTAAGGTAATTAAACGAACAGGACGCTAAACGTCATTACCTATATGTAGGTAAGCTCATAAGTGGCACTAGAATACGGGCGATGGCAAACCTAAAAATCAAAACAGTCAGGTAAAATACTACTTGCAAACTCTTAACTGACGAGGAACTGTATTAGGTACTTCCGAGATGATGATGGGGATGCCCGACCCTCCGGTACCCTCAGCCTCACTCACACAAAACACAATTGTTGTTTCAGTGGTTTTCTATAAGACACGAGGTGTCTTCTCAGTCGAGTCGGTCCATTCATGACGAAGTATGGCTCTTGCATGTGAAATTAACAAAGGTAGATGAAAAATCTGCATAAGTGTAGGTATGTACATACTTATGTATCATATGGTCACTTTTATACGCGAACGTAATCGCGAGCAGAAGCTAGTCCACAACCACAACACGTAATACATATTAAAAACAAATTAATGACGTGGTTTTGAAACCAATGTGATTACAATAATGACATCCTTCCAGAGATCCATCTAGATAGTGTTCTGTCGTGACAGAGAGATGAGTAGTAAAGGGCCGACGAGCTTCCCATGCGAGCTGTGTCGAGTGTCGAGTGTCGAGTGTCGAGTGTCGAGTGTGGTCGTAAACATCGCGTTATCGGGCGCTGGCGCCACCGCGCGGCCGTGCTGTTGCTGCGGTTGCTCTCGTAGTTCCATCAAGTAGTCCCGTCGCTTCACTATAATACCATTACAGGGATTTACGTTTAAACGAAGAAAGTTTTAAAAATAATTTGAGTAGACATATGTTGGGACATTTACAGAGAAAAAAGGCTTTATAAAACGTCACTTATTCACTATTTTCTCATGAAAGTCAACAGGATTGTCACGGGATTTATACCTGTTACTTGAAATACTTGCTTCCATACTGTCCGTTATCAAGTCGATGCTGACGCAGGACTTGTTGGCCCCCATTCAGTTTGCTGTGATTTGTTACGATTTGAATTCAAATTAATTCCTAAATGAAGCCAGACTTTTGAAGAACTGGTGCAGGTGTTCGAATTTTCAAGCTGCGTGCTGCGTAACAATCTGGGGGCACGGTAGTGCCCGCCAAGACGAGCCAAGCGAAGCGCAAGCGCAAGGGCACTACCTACCTTTTCTCGAAGCGGTTCGTCGTATTTTTGAACCTTCATAACTTGAGTTTGGGTTATACCAGATAAACAAAATTTTCAGGATATAATGTCAGTGGTAGACTTAATAAACCTCCTAAGTTTCAATTGCATAGCTCTTATACTTTAGATTTTATTGATATCTAAAATACCCCGATTTCGTCACTCACTCACTCACTCACTGATGATCAACAAAATTCTTAAGGTACTTCCTGAAGTCCTAGAAAACTGAAATTTGGTATGTAAGCTAGTATTAGTACCCAAACAACAAAAAAATCCTAAAACTTGGAACTTTTACCCCCCAACCCCTTAAACTAGGGGGTGAAAGTTTGTTCGAGACTTCCGCAACTTTTGACGCTAGAGGTCTGAATGCGGCTGCGGAAGGGTAAAAATCTGAAATAGGGAAACTTAATTCCCTATTTCCTGCTTGAGATCTGAAAATTATACACAAGTACATAGAACACAAACTTTACATCAAATCAAAACATTATCCTACCCATAAGTACTTAGATATGAATAATATTACTACACTTCACTTCGGTAAGTGTTTATTAATCAACCTATACTTTTGAACATAAGCATCGTAAGTATAGTATGCGCCAACGCCCGCCGCCTGCCTCCTCGTCCCCGCGCAGTAGCTAAAAATAATCGGCCCGTCAGCGAGCGCGGCACCCGAACGCGGGCAGACGCGCGAGGGCAGACGTCGTTGACGGTTGTCTCGTTGAATGAAAAGTTTTCGGAATATTTCGGTGATTTAAAAGTTTGCTATCGCGGAGAAAAAAACCATTTGCCTAATATTTAATTGTTAGTAGTTTAGTAGGTAAAGGTTTAGATACTAGTGTTTTAATTTTCATTGATAAAAAGTATTAGGATTACGTTTGCAATTTTCTTATAAATTTAGTAGTTTAGTAGGTGAATTTGTCGCTCATTTTATCTTTCTATCATAAGCAACCTACAAAAAGAAATGAAATCCCACAAAAACATTTCATGTTAAATGTTGCCAAGACGAGACCATATAGCTCGCACTGTCAAAAAGTAATCAGATCCCGTGTAGAGCCAAGTTTCTAACCTATAGGGTTAGAAACTTGGCTCTCTCTCTCTCTCTTTTGAACTGGCGAGTTGGCCGCACGGAAAGAGTTTAGAAGATTGAATAGATTTTTAAGCTCAAGCCCATATGACGAATAGCAAAAAGTCCGTGCGGCCGACTCGCCAGTTCAAAAGAGAGAGAGTAGAGCCAAGTTTCTAACCCTATAGGTTAGAAACTTGGCTCTACACGGGATCTGATTACTTTTTGACAGTGCGAGCTATATGGTCTCGTCTTGGCAACATTTAACATGAAATGTTTTTGTGGGATGTATATATTTCGGACGAGGCGGTAATTAAAGCAGTGTCCACTCGCGAGCACAGAGACTTCGGACTGTAGAAATATCTTCATTCTTCTCATCAACGTCACCTTCAACAATCGTACAAACGTTCACCACTCCTTTTCCATTTCGTGCAACATGGAATAGTTACCTTATATTGAGCTGTATACAACTCTATCACACAGTATCACTGTGACTGTGACCATTTTCTAAGTTTTATATATGTCACCGGAAAATAACAAGATCCGTATGGTTATCAATCTACTAGAAGGTTTATAAACTTTCGTAGGTTTCTAAACGGGTGATAAATTGTAATATTTTACGTCCATATTTTCGTAAATTGATAAACTTACTGCGACATATATATTGTAAGGGGCTTGTGGCACCGACTTGTAACCTATCAGTGGGTGCATAGTATGCTATGGTGGGTGGGTAACTTATCAGATTATCAGTGACTAATAATAGTTATTTCTTTGGTTTTTAGAAGTCGGTTTTTTTAAACGCAGATTTATAATATTTTTTCATTATAGCCTATCTATTCAACATTAATATAAGATATATACCTACAAAAAGTATTGTACACTGTAAGTAAGTAGTGTATTGTATACTGCCTCATTGGTCGAGTGGTCGCAAGTGCGACTGCCGGAAGAGGGGTTTCGGGTTCGATTCCCGGGTCGGGCAAAGTATTACTGGGCTTTTTTCGGTATTTCGAAAATTTCTCAGTAGTAGCGCGGAGTCTGGAAATGTGCCCGGTATATGGCAATAGGCTTACTCTCTATTACATGGGACTTATAACACATATGGTGAAAAAGTGGGTATACATTGTATAGCGGCATCACGTGCCGTAATGTGTAAGTAAGTGATTGTTAAAAAAAAATATACAAAAAGTAGAAATGAAAAATCGTAACTAATTCCCAACCCTTACAAAGCAGGCAACGCACTTGTAGGTAACTTTATGGTGTTGTGGTTGTCTATGCGTGAGTGCGATTGCTTATCTGCAGGGACCCATCTGTTCGTTACGTGTGACGTGTAAAGAAGTGCATGAAGTGTGCTCGTATTCCATAAACACGTGATGTGTGTGTGTGTGTGTGCAGGTGCGGGATGTGCGCGGCCACGCTGCTGCTGCTGGCGGCGCTGCCGGCGCTCACAGGTACCGCCGCCACTTATACTGCATGCATGCACCCTTAGCGAGTGATCCAACTTGTTTGTAGTCAGGTCAGTGGTCGCGGTCATTGATCGCATATCACGCCTTAGAAAACCTACATCAATTAGTATTGATTATTTGGTCAGTGGGTCATTTTAGGGGCTAAAAACTTAGCTAGGTACAAGGTTTCTTGATTGTTCACACTTGAAGAATGTAACAAAATAACACAGATATGTTTGAACCTGATACAATGAACACTAGTTCTGCCCGCCCGCTCCGCCCGCTCCGCCCCACTGGTGACAGCGGGTTTCATCACACACTAGTGTCGGCACAGCATTAGTTCCAAAGTGTGCCGCTGGCGCTGGCGCCGCAATATGTCTGCGTGTAAACATTTTAGCTAGCGCTCCTTTCATCTTCACCGTGTTGTCTTTGTATTGCTCGAAGAAATGAGTTCTTATTTTATGTGCTAATCTTTTTAGGTTGTTAAGTTATACCATTGCCTTGTTGTGGAATATTATTATAGGCACTTGTAGAAATTATGTACCTACAAGTAATAGGTATGTAGTTTCTATCACAAAACAGAGAAATACGTTTCTAGAAGTGGGTGAAGTGGGTCACGCACGGCTCACAAGGGACCGATGTCGCGACGTGGCGGCCCCGTAAGCAGTAGATTCCTTTCGGGTAACAGGCTAACATAGTATAAGTCCTAAGTGAGCACGGCCTCACAGAAACCGGCGTGGAACTACTCTTGCGATGCTTCGCCTAATTGCATTGATTCGTCTGTTCGTTTAACGGTCGATCCCATACAAAAATGCTTTTCCAGATTACAATCCATCTTTGTGCCTCGTCCAGCTTTATTAATTAAGCTACTTTGCAAAGCACCCTATTCAGTGGAGTCGTAGATTGTATGTCGAAAGTGCCAAAATATACGAGTAATTATCATCACAAATGACGGAATTATACACGTAAACTTTGTGACCTGAAATATCCCTTCAACATGTTTGGTGTAAGTCGTCGGACAAATCATCACATACTATTTTCACCGCGTTTCTTTTGTTCTTCTTTCATTATATATTATATATTTTTTATAATATGAATTATAATTAAATTGCATACAATGTGGCTTCACTTTTAATATAATAAGTGATACGTTATATTTGTAACATAGTGCTTCGTGTGGTGAGGTGTAGCGGGGCGCTGGTCGCTGGGCGCTCGTAGTTGGTGCTAGTTGCGGAGGCGACGCGGTCGTGGCGTTATTTCGGGCGGTTACTCCACTATCTGAACCGGCAATGTCACAATGCGGTTAATTGCTTCTATTTTGGCGCCACTTACGACCAGGCCTAACTACCTAAGGTTAATGTTATAATAATGTGTAAGAAAAAATACGAGATCGGTCACAAATTATTTGAAATTGTTGCGGTAATTACGTTTATGGGTTAGGGCCCAGTCCATAAACAATACTAGATACCCACTCGTACCTAGTAACATTGACATGTCCGATTGACGGACAGACAAACGTTTTGGAAAAAGCCAACAATTTCATTAAGTTCTATGAATTATTTAATTTGCACCCTTGCTACCCTCCGTATGCAGAGCACTTCGATGTGTCAGCTGTTCATTGTTGCACCGTTACCCTGTCGCTGTACCAGTACAATGCACCTGCAGCGTGCGGGGCGCATGCGCACGTGTGCTGCGCCCGCATCCGCCTGACTCAGTGCTCACTCAGCTAGAGCACGTGCATATAACTGCAGCTGTTGAATGCACCAGCAATCGACCCCTTATTGATGATCAGCTAGTTAATTCCGGGTAACTCTTGACACTTCTTTAGGTATGTGAACTATCTGAGTACTAGGGAAACAGTTTTCAATAAGAGTCAATCTGATTTGCGACACAATTTTCTGATGACAATATGTGACCATCAACGTGCCTAGTATTGCATGTAGCGACCGCCACACATGACGCAGCACCTACGCATGTTTTGCCGCAGTTTCAGTCGTGAGTCGCGGAATATTCGCGGCATCCGTAATAAAAATACTTTCGCCTGCATTTCGCATGTATTACAGTCGTGTAAGCAAGTAGTTACCTACACATGCATGTGACATACATCCGCTGCCCGTGAATGGGCCGTGACGTCATGCTCCGTACTCCTGCCGGGGCGCGGCCCGACTGCCCACCAGATGGCTCGGCTCTGATTCACTGCCCTCACTCGCCGGGAACAATGTAAACTATGCGGTTCTTGGAACTACTCTGAATATACTAAATTGAATGTCGCATGGATTGCTGCGCGGCGCCAGGCCACATGGAGGATACGAACATGTTGATGATAGTTTAGATACACTGTACGACACGTGACACGTCAGAAAGAACGACTAGGTTCTTACATTTACTGCCACACTCAGAGTCATTTAATGCTTACTTAAACTATTCTTTAGTAACGATTTTGTATGGAAAACAATTGCTAAGGACTAGGTTAAGTAACCATTAAATGACTCTGAGTGCGCGAGTTACTGTACCATATTTTTTTTTTTTTTTAAACAACGTTGCCCCACACTAGGATTTTCTCCTGTGTCGTGGGTGCGTTTACAAACATACAAGTTCACATACACATGACACCCAGACCCGAAACAACAATTTGTGGATCACACAAAGAGTTGCTCCGTGCGGGAATCGAACCCGCTACCCGTTGCGCGGCAGCCAGTTGCCCAGCCACCGCACCAACCGTGCAGTCAGTCTATATTAAAATAAAGTAAGTCTTTATGTCGGGTGATCAACGTGTACTCAGGCCCAATTACCACTCGCTAGTTCCAATAGTGGTGAGCTAAGCATGAAGAAACGATTACGGTTCCTTGTTGCCTACGAAACTCTATAAAAGGAGAAGTGGAGATAAAGACATTGATGTGTGGTTCGCAGGCCAGGGCGGATGGTGCGCGGAGGGCGAGGTGGTGGCGCTGGAGGGCGGCGGGCCGGCCTTCGCCCCGCAGCAGCGCACGGCGGTGCTGGCGCCGGCCGGCCACGCCGCCACGCTGGACTGCCGCGTGCTGCGCCTGCGTGACAAGTCGGTCAGTGCATGCCTTCCATCTCTGCCGCTACACATTCATGAAATACGATTACAAATTAATTTACTGGTACTTATCGTTGTATTAACTTCGTTGTCAACTTTCGTCTTTCCAATGACAAATAAGAAGAAGCGCGCGAACTTGTCAACGGTTTGTATCGAAGAACAGCACAACAAGATCAACTACAGACAAGATATAATAATTATGCATATGTCTGTTATAAGTATGTTGTGTTTACGTTTAATTTAATAGAGTTAGAACAGTGTTCTGGCAGAGGCCAGCAGATGTGACGCACTCTGGTGTACGTACTGGTGCAAGTTTGTGTGACCAAATGTTGTGTGGAATGTAAAGCGAGGGGCAGGCAGTGGCGCGCTGGGGTGTAATTGGGTTCATAAAATTATTTGATATTCCCCTTTGAAGTACTTAAAAAAAGTAATAGTACTTAAATTAAAAAATATGAAATGTGCATGTAACCCTAAATAAATTTTATGAGAATGAATTAAGTACACATTGTCTGCGATAAATACGATACATTTTTTTCGTAGCAATATAATACTTATATATTTATGAATGCGACATTGTGGCGTATTACTCGTTCCGAATGAAATAAGGCCGATCGTATCGTAAACAATTTTATTTGTGGTCTCGAAATATCACCGGAATGAATTGCCGACGGTGCGCGATGACACCACGCTCGATGATTCCGTGCTGTGCGGGGTGTGGGCGATGGATTCTCGCGTGACGTCACGCGCGGCTATTACTGTCCTCCTGACAGTGATCGCGAGCGATTTCAAAAATGCCGGTCATCGACTCGCTCCCCCGCGGCACGCGGCACGCGCCAGCGACCGCTGCGCACGCGCCGCCCGCCTACTGCTGCGCTCCCGGAAGCTAGCGTTGCCAATACCGCTCACTATATCACTATCATAAACTTTAATCTTCCAAATTCTTATGAAGCTTTAAAGAAACCATTTCGGCAAAATTGTTTATAACAAGATAATAAATAAATGCGGGTGAGAGGAGGTCGCAAGTGAGGCTACACTACAGTGAGGCCGGCACGGAGTAACATCGAGATCATTTGATCATTTTCTACACTCATGAAGCGTGTGGGTGGGTACAACGTTGCTATAGCAGATACAACTGCCGCTCAGCGCCTGGTCACTCGCTCGACTTATCTGGTCAATAGATGGCGCTAGGCGTCATTCATCAATTTAAATAGGAACTTTTAAATAAGTCAAATCCGTTTAAGTGCGGTACCTATATTTATGATGATAATTACTTAGACTATTCCTCAGTAAACATTTTATTCCGAAAATAGTTGCTGCAGGAGTTGTAAGGTCTAAGGTTGTAGGGTTGTAAGGGATCACCATTAAATTACAGGTTACAGAGCTAATATTGCCCTTGTTACACTGCCAAAATAAATTGCCATTGCCGTGCTTATATTGCAGGGCGCTAGGTTTAATCCATCTCTTGCTGGAACTTTATAGTTCCATTAGTTGACGACAGATATAGCGCCAGCAGACATGTAATATAAGTCGACTAGAACTTTACACTTGTAGTGTCAACTTGTACATTATTCCACGCGTCCATATATTTAAAATTAATATTTAACAATATCGCTCACTGCGGTGTAGATAAAAAAGATATTATCATTCCCATTGTACATGTAGG
This sequence comes from Spodoptera frugiperda, assembly GCF_023101765.2. Lineage (NCBI taxonomy): Eukaryota > Metazoa > Arthropoda > Insecta > Lepidoptera > Noctuidae > Spodoptera > Spodoptera frugiperda. The sequence goes on along the minus strand of NC_064214.1, from coordinate 6,713,231 downwards.
GTAGATACTCTAAAAAAATAAAAAAAAATATGTCTTTGACTGCCAATAGACAACTGTTGAACGCAAATCCTCCGCTAACGTCGGTCACCGGTGACCCCCGTGGCGTTTAAAGTGTTAATTTAAGTCGGCGTGCTCAACGTGTACAGTGACCTGTAATGTGTGTGTGTGTGTGTGCAGGTGTCGTGGGTGCGGTCGCGGGACCTGCAGATCCTGTCGCACGCGGGCATTGTGTTCACGGCGGACGCGCGCGTGTCGGCGGCCGCGGCCGGCGCGCGCCACTCGCTGCGCATCGAGCGCCTGCGCACCAGTGACGCGGGCCGCTACGAGTGCCAGGTCAACACGGAGCCCAAGATGAGCCTCTTCTTCAATCTTACTGTAGTGGGTGAGTTCCGTCTGCCATGATTATATTGGTCGGTACAACAACATAATACATGCCAATCTCATGTTGAAGTTTAAAATGCAAGGGCAATATTAGTGGGTGCGTGTGTTGCAGACGAGCCGGTGCCGGAGGTGGTGGTGTCGGTGCTGGGCGCGGGCAGCGTGCGCGCGCCCGCGGGCGGCGCCGCCACGCTCGCCTGCCAGGCGCGGTACGAGCCGCCGCCGCAGCAGCTGCCGCTGCCAGACCTTGACATTCGTTGGCAAAAGGGAAATCTGCCCATCAGCCTACAGGTCCGTATAGACTATAGAGTGAGCACGCGTGCGAGCAGTGCGAGGCGAGCGGAGTACCGAGCGTCGTGTGTGCAGGTTTACTTATAATTGTGTGTGCAGGGCGGGCGCGGCGTGGCGCTGGACACGGCGCGGTGGGCGGCGCGCGTGGAGTCGCGGCTGACGCTGGCGGCGCTGCGCGCGGCGGACGCGGGGCAGTACTCGTGCAGCGCCGCGGGCCGCGCCGCCTCGCTCACGCTGCACGTCGATGGCCTCGGCGATGGTGAGACTTGTCTCATTACTTTATGAAATACTAGCTGACCCGCGCAACTTCGTTTGCGTGTATCCCGCTACTTCGACAAATACAGTCAACGCACCAACACATATTGGATACTAATTTTCAATTCACAATAACTTCTCTTTCCCTTAACCGCGTTTAAAATATTAAAATGTTTTTTGGTTTCTGTGACTCTTCTTTGATCGCCCCCTATCAGTTTTTGGAAAAAATATTTAAGTAATGTACAGATTTTTTTTGTCTTATATGTATAGATCAAAGTCGTAGTACCTACTTTTTAATATTATTTATTTTTTATGTACCGTTTTTTTATATTTTTTGTTTTTTTTATGTACTTACCTACTTTTGTTATACATATACATCTAACTATTATTTTCTTGTTTACTTTTTAAATTATTTACATTCTACATTTTATTACTTTTACTTACTTTTTATTTACTTAAAACAATTAATTTTTAGAAGATTAACGTTGTGTACCTACCTATTCTATTAAGTTCTTTTTCTGAACTTATCTTACCTTAAATTACGATTTTTTTTTTAATTATTTCCCTAATATTAAATTGACCTAACTTTAAATTTTAACCAAAATCTTAATAGAAAATATCAAAAATAAATGCGATTTAATACTAACCTTAGAATACAATACCTATTATTATCATACAATTATTGTTGTCGCGCTGAAAAGCACGTTTTATTTTTCTCAAAGAGCTGCGATAAATAAACGCGTCCGATCGCTTCCAATTTCAAAGTGCTAATGGGGAGCCGCTGCCGCCGACGCGCTATTTATAGGGACGCTGCCCCCGCCGCCGCGGCCGGCCCGTACCGTGCCGCAATACTAATATCGTGATATCTCCTAAACTATATGTCTAAATAACACACTGTAAACTGCAAAAATAATCTAAATTAAATGCTCGTGATGATGAACTTACTTATTATGATAAGGATATATGTATTATTGGTTATATCACCAGTTAAACATCACCCAACGAATTAAATGTTTTTTTAATACAGAAAAGTAGTTTTTGTGACTTAAATAAAAAAGCTGGATATATGTCATCGCGGACTTTTTTGTAGAACTAATAAAGACCAATGTTTTTGCTATACATTGTTCTTACTTGTATCCAACGGTATAAGCGGCGCACGCACAAATGCAATCTTCAATTAGATTTTTTTCTGACTTCTTGGACATAAATCGCTATAACTCAGCTAATATAGTTTTAATGTATTTCAATTATATATAAAAACCTGTCGGAGAAAATACTCTTTCTATTAGTGAAAACCGCATCAAAATCCGTTGCGTAGTTTTAAAGTTTTATGCATACGAAGGGACTACAGACAAAATGGGCGACTTTGTTTTATACTATGTATAGATGTAGATATTAACACCTCTCTACAATACCTAAGTATAAGTACATATACGAGTACTTACAAACGTCTCACTACTTGTGCTATCAATTATATCATGTATCTAATTGTACCTACAGTAGTAGGATAACATATTACCTCTTTGTGACGTTCCCTGATATCGGAGATGTAGAGAAGTTTTAATATCTTTTACATACGTTTATCTAAATTAGATGACGATGCACGATTATATACATACCGTCATACTTAATATGAAGAGACTTCCAAGATGCCTAGTAATGTGTGCAATTATGTATTTGTCAATTACGTTACAAAACGGTTGGAAACGAGATTAACTCGTGCTGAAATAGTAGTAAATAATAGAATCGCATTAGAACGTTAAAGTTTATATAATTGTATACTTACTTTGTAAAAGTTTAGAAATTCCAAATGTTCAGCGCAGAAAAGAAGAATGACGATGACGACGAGGTTCAAGATATTTAACATTGCATGCCGACAGACGAAACATGGAGCACTTTCACTTTGTATATGACAACACGTATTTTATTACCCTCATCCCCACGCTCCCAATTCATTTGATTGAATCTTTGAATTGATGATGAAAAGTAAAAAAAATAAAAAAACAAAAGTAATCGTGTATTAAATTAAATACTGAGTACTTATACTTATTTGCAGACGATCGAGCTGAGGCAATGCAGCGGGACCAGGAGGCAGCACGGGGCGGGGGCGCAGGGGGCGGGGGCGCATTTGGGGGCGCGCGGTGCGGCGCACTGCTTGTGATACTATTGCTGCTGCGCTGATGGAGGAACTGTCTTGCATTCTGTATATTTTGAGTCTTGTAAATATTGTAAATATATGTGTAATATACTCAGTGGACAAGTGAAACAATCGTTTACATTTACTTACTTCGAGAGCCGAGACCCCGTGCCAGGCACTTGTCACCAAATATTTACAACATGCGCAGTGATGGAGTTGATTGTCTAGATTGATTCTACAGTAGACGGCACATGGGACACGAACCAGCCAGGACCCGTACACTGCACAGCGCACGTACACCACAATATAAATAGCTCCGAGTGTCTGTGTGTCCGCGCGAGCACTGCCGCGTGCTCTTGTTTGTTATATTTTGTACTGTTCAGTCTTAATACTCTTATCTGCACTCAATATCGCGGAGCTGATGTTATTTTTAAAATAATAATCAACTCATTATTACATATTATCGATTGTATTATCTAGTAGGTTGAATTCCAATATCTCGCGCGAGAGATAGTACCAGGTAAAGTAATGAAATAAAAATAAATCGCACTGTAACACTGAGCTAGCACTTTTTACAACAACAAATAATTAACCTTCGGAACTTGATTCTGGGAAACGAAACAAGTGTGTGATGCAACGTCCAAAGACGACTGATGAGGAAAAATATTGCGGCGCCAACGGAGCACGGACCGGGAGACCCCGTGGACAGCAGGCACCAGGCGGGGCGCAGGTCATGTAGGTCCATGTGCGTAGTTCTTGGCGGCAATACATCGTCAGGGCAAAGCATGAACAAACTAAATCGTCAAACGTCATCGCTCGAAGGTCGTTGCATGCTGGCTGGTCACGGTGACTGGCGGACCGGGCTCAAAGTCCGACTGCTGTACAATATACTATGTTACACTCGCTCCTCCCTTGTTCTATCAATCTATTTTACAATAAAATTGATGTAGCTTAGTTTACTTTCCAAAGTAGTTAACATTTTATTAGTTACAGGGAACTAGCGGTTGTTGCTTTGCCGTCTCCCATGATTATAGCTTCGTTCAAATATTGACTACAGCCTAGGGGCTACATCATTTATTTTTAAACATAGGTACAAATTTTGACCCCCAAAAGGCCGGCAACGCACTTGTAACGAAATAAATTTTATACACCCACTTTTCACCATTTGTGTTATAAGTTCCATGTAATAGGGGGTGATTTCAACAAAATTACTTTATTATTAACTGACAATAGCGCGTAATTCGTATGGCGCACCACGAGGCCTGTAGCTCGTAGCGCGTAGCTCGTAGCGCGTAGCGCGTAGCTCGTAGGTCGTATCACGTAGTCCGTAAGGCGTAGGTATATTTATTATTCCAATTCCAATATGTATATGTCTATGTACATACCATCGATGTATTTTCATGATGTAGATAGGTAGACAATTTCAATTAATTTGATCTTTGTATGCCTTTTTCAGTTTTGTATAATGAGTGCCGCGTAGCCGTGTTACCTCCGATGCTTGTACAATATTAAATTACTTAATAATGATTTCATAAATTATTATACATCAATTATATTTTTAACTAAAATAATACTTTTCTGACCCGCAAATGGAAACCGAAACCACATGGACACGGGGTCTAAGTTAAAGTGGTTTTAGTATGTGGCGCAATCTTTGCCCTGGCAGGTGATGCAAGCTGTACTGAGATTGCACGTACCGCTGATTCACGTTCCAAAGGGCAAATATAAATTAATAATTTGCTCAGTCATTGTTATCACGAGATTTTGCGTTCAATTTTATGAAAGAAATAACATAATTAGTGATTAGATAAAAAAGTTAAAAATAAAGTACTTACTCAATGAAACAGCGGCTAGCAAATTGTCTGTGGAGTCATATTATACTTCTGATTTATTTACTTTGCACCCAATGCGTAGCGCCTAGTGCCCGGTGCCCGAACTTACTTGCCTATGTGAGGAAATATACACAAGCATGGGCTGGGAATGTGTTCCCCCCCCTCTAGTATTCAAGTACAGTAGCGCACAGTGCTTGTACTATGCAGGATGTATTACCTTCGGCAGAAGTTGATGGCAACAGCTTTACACGTGTGCTTGTAATAATTGAGAGACTTCTACGAACAGTTACAACTGCTATAGTGTAAGGGATTATTTATTTTTCAATTCACAACAAGATGGAAAGTTTAAGATAAGCATAATATGAAAACGAGATTAGATGCAATTGGACGAGTATGATGACAACAGAGTCTTACTGACGTAATACGAATAAATCAAGGCTCTTTACACGGGAAGCCGTCGATGGACGAATGCAAGGGCCTGATACAAAAGGCAGTTCTTCCAACACGATAACGTGAGGTTTCTTAAGTCCTAACCACCGATAGCTTGGAACATGTTCCCGCGCAACAATCTGTTGGTAACAAGTCAAACTATAACTAAAATATACACAAGTATTGTATCTACATAAAGTAGGTTTGTCTTAAACGCATCATTAGAACTTAAATTGAGATATTTACCACGTTTATTAGTTTTTGTGAGTTTCATGGCATTATCATGGCGCATGAGTGAGTTCATCCGTGATGGCACTTGCAACAGTGCCGAAATATCGGAAACTCTCAAAAACTAATAAACATGGTAAATATCCCGTTTTAAGTTCTAATTATATTATTGGTGCCATTTTAGTTTAGAAACTTTGTCTTAAAAATATTTCTAGTTTATCACTCTATGCACTCCATATTATTCTATTGTTAATTACCACCTACAGTAACAATACATAGGTATTATTGCAAGATTGATGATAAGCGAATCGCGAGATAGCGCCGAGTAGCGAGTGATATAAGCACAGGTCGGCGCGGCGGCGGCACACACTGCACAGCCGCGGCACACTCCGCTCACACGCCGGCCGCCGCTCCGCCGCTCAGCATGATCACAGTCGCCATCGCGCTGGTTGCGCTCGCCGCGCTCTACCTGTACGGCACGCGCAGCTTCTCCTACTGGCAGAAGAAAGGAGTCAAACATGACAAACCGATTCCTTTCGTCGGGAACAACGCGCCAGCCTACCTCATGAAGAAAAGTATTACACAGATGGCTGTCGATGCGTACTGGAAATATCCAAAAGAGAAGGTAGTGGGATTTTATCGATCTACGTCTCCAGAGCTCGTGATTCGTGATCCAGAGATAGTAAAACGCATACTTATAACCGACTTCCAATACTTCTATCCTCGAGGCTTAAACGTGCATAAGACAGCCATTGAGCCTTTGATGCGGAACTTGTTCTTTGCCGACGGCGACCTCTGGCGGATGCTGCGGCAGCGCATTACCCCTGCATTCACGAGTGGCAAGCTGAAGGCGATGTTCCCACTGATCGTGGAGAGAGCGGAGAAGCTGCAGGCGCGCGCTCTGTCCGCCGCCACCGCCAACCGCGAGATGGACGCGCGGGACCTGATGGCGCGCTATACTACTGACTTTATCGGCGCGTGTGGGTTTGGTCTAGACGCTGATTCACTCAACGAAGAAGATTCCGCTTTCAGAAAATTGGGAGTGTCCATATTTGATTTTAAAGCAAAAGATGTTTTTGTAGCCATGCTTAAAGAAATGTTCCCGGAAGCGTGTAAGAATTTAAAATATTTAGAAAGATTAGAAAAGCCGATGTTTGACTTGGTTACAGCAATACTAAGACAGAGGAATTACGAGCCAGTGGGTAGGAACGATTTTATTGATTTGTTGCTTGAGTGTAAAAAGAAAGGAAAAATGGTGGTGGAATCTGTAGAAAAAGTTAACCCCGATGGTAGTGCGGAGACAGTTTCCATGGAGTTGACAGACGAACTGATCGCGGCGCAAGTGTTTGTGTTCTTCGCAGCTGGCTTCGAGACATCTTCCTCCGCGACCAGTTTCACACTGCACCAGCTGGCGTACCACCCGGAGGTGCAGCAGAAGGTGCAGGACGAGATAGACAGGGTGCTGGCGAAACACAACAATAAGCTCAGCTACGACGCTATCAAAGAGATGACATACTTGGAGTGCGCCTTCAAGGAAGGCATGAGAATGTTCCCATCCCTTGGCTTTTTGATGCGACAAGCAGCGCGCAAATATACATTCCCAGAGTTGGATCTCACGATAGATCCAGATGTAAATGTGGTGATTCCCCTGCAAGCTCTGCACAACGACCCGCAGTACTTCGAGGAGCCGCACGTGTTCCGCCCCGAGCGGTTCCTGCCCGACCAGGTGGACGACAGAACCAAGTTCGTGTACCTTCCCTTCGGGGACGGCCCTCGGGCTTGTATAGGTGAGTGTTTTTCTTGGCTATTATTATTTTTCATTATCTGATTTAGATATTGTTACCTATATATTTTAACAATATATAGAACATTTTATTATGTAGTGACCCGGAGTTCATGTGGTGTTGTCTCGTGTTGCAGGGCTTCGCCTGGGCCTGATGCAGTCGCTGGCGGGGCTGGCGGCGCTGCTGTCCCGGTTCACGGTGGCGCCGGGCCCCTCCACGCTGCGCCACCCGGTGGTGGAGCCGAAGTCCGGCATCGTACAGAGCATCAAACACGGACTGCCGCTCGCGTTCACAGCGAGGAACCCCGCGTCAGTGGCGCCGACAGTGTGATGGTACTCCCGGGTAGTGGCAGGGATGGACAATGGGGTTGGACACTATGTGTGAGACAGGGTGATATATTGTGTGGAGTATAGTCGTTTATAGTGTTTGTAAAAGTGGTTGCAGTCTAATCATTGGCGTGTTTCTATGTGCTTTGAAAGATTCGAGGAAGTCTGAATGTTGATGGATGAAAATGTTATAAATAATAATGTATATAGTGATAACAATTGTATATAGTGTATCATGATTGCAATAAATAATTTACCTTATACACAGAAGTAAATATTTTCATTGTGTTATACTTTACCACTACAAACATTGTTGATGAACAAAACTTGATGAGAAGCCGAGGAGGCTACCACGTCTCACACATTTTATATTTCACTGTAACAGCCGGCTCGCTCTACTACATTAACTGTCGAAAACCTCCACGTGCAACGTCTCCCTGTTGGCCAACAAAGAGTATGCGTCATTGGAATTCCTTTGTTCCTGCCTCTTCAGTCAAGTCAAAGGTGGAGTCAGCGTGTGCTACAGCAGACCGAGGTGCGTGGATGCACCGTATTTTGGTATTAGCAATCTGTTGGAGTACAACATCGATTTTAAACGTGAATGTTTTGTGCCCTGGTTGCAGAAAGCCAACATCGGTTGGGCATGCTATATGCTTGACTAACGATGTCTAACGTTAAAATTGTAAAATAACTTTTTAAAGTCAAAGTTTGTATGCCCTGTCTGAGAAGAGCTCGTCATTCAAGCATGTTTCTTTAATTTTAATAAGAAGTCTTATCATGATTAACGTAACATTACAGTTTTTTAGGTTTGAATAATAAATAGTAAAATAGTAGGTTTCAATAGACTCTACACGGCAAGAAAGAAATGGGTTTTGTTGTTAGAAATTAAACATAAGTATAAAATATAGATACATAGATTGAGAGTATTTGCAGTCTATAGTCGCGGGCAAAGTACATGTTTACACCGAATTGTACAGAACAAGGTACAGTGTAGTATGGAGGCATTCCTCTTATCTCATATCTTTGTAATTATGATAACGATATCACACAGCATTGTAATCACCGACAAATGTACTGATAACACATTTGGAGAATATAATTAAATAGAGTAGATATGTAACACTGTCTGACATATTCTTCGACGAGGTTCCTACTACCACCCGCGCCACAGAATACTCCCGCGCCACCGCGTGCAGTGCACTGCGAGAGACGGCGACCAATCCTATACAATATCCGTGGAAGCATGCCGTGACCTCAGTGTTTCTTCGGTTGGGTTCTTAGGTTGGATGACAATGAGTCCGGCAATTAAGCACCTTTCTTTTTTTATTTAATATTTTTGGGAGGGGAAAATCATCTATTTACTTTTTCCGCATCGCATTGGTTGAGGCGAGAGGGAGTGTCAAACTTTTTCTAATTAAAAACCATCCCGTTCTTAGTTGTTATTCCAGTTACGTTGTCGGCAGCTCCAGATCGGGCAGCAGCCCTACTGGGCTCATCTGCGGTGTAGACCCTTCGTATGCGCCCATAGCAAATAGTAAATTTGCTCCGTGGTTAATTCGGCGCCTGTAAATATTAATTCTTCTTTTAGTTCTTGATCTTAAAGTTCAGCGTAGGTTTCAGCAACGCACGTGGTGTCTCCCCGCGGGTTACCGCTGAGCTGCAACGCTACATCACGGCGCGGCCGCGGCGGTCACTCACTGCGGTCCAAAGGTTAATAATCCGTTTGTTTACAATAACAGTGAGCACCATATCGTGCAACATTGTCAATGGCGGCTTATCAAGTAATCAGTGACGTGTTGTTATATCGGTGAGTGGGCAAATGTTACATCGCTAGCTGTGCCCGCCACTTCGTACGCGTAGTAACGTTTTTTGCGTAAATCTCGATCTCGCGGGAATTCTGGGATAAAAACCTATTTTGTGTTTCACAACTTTCAACGAAAGTTGGATATTAATCCTCACTCATGTTACCTATGCCAAACTTAAATAAATAAAAAAAAACACAATAAAAGAGAAAATATTTGACCCACCTGAAACTAGTATTAAATCCGTGCAGTGGCCATCTTGGGTTTACATTTGTCAGCACCATCTGTTTTACCAACCTTGAAAACCTCGAAACCGACATCCAATATGTAAACTGGCGGATTTTACAATTCTCCTGCGACATAGACGTCAAAGTACATGGACAGTCCCTGGCGCTGTGTCCCGCACCACGCATGTATTGCGAACGTTTTAAGGTACTTTCGATCATATCGGCTCTATAGTTGTAGCGTAAAGTTCTAACATTCGACAAATGTATATTGGCGTTTGGTAGGTGGGTGATTTTCTGAAAAAATCACACAATGTTAACGGCTTCATTATCCTCAACCAAACGTTAACAATTCTGCAGATTAAAACACAAAATTTGGTTTCGATAAATTAAGCTGTGACACCACTCTCAACCAATCCAATGAAAATTAGGATGATAATAAGTTACCGCGATGCTTAATAACGCAGCAGATTAATGATTCGTTAAATAAAAGTTACAGTAATCGTCTCTAGGGATCGAGCCGCCGCCAGATAAGGGCGTGGCGGGACGAGCTCCGGCGCGATCTCATGGCGGAATGGAAGCAACAGCCACTGAGGGCTAGGCTTGCTGTCCTCACCTACCGCCTGATGCAGGTGCTTACCGGAAGTTTCGGTAGGTACCTGTTTCGTATTCGGCGGGAGGAAACGCCCGGGTGTCGTTATTGCGAGGATCACCCTTAGGATATGCTGGAGGCTGCATAGACTGAGCAACGCCGTCATTTGGGTTGTGATTCGCGAAGCTAATCTCTCGCGGCTCTGGTCCAAGTCATGGGAATGGGCCGCCGACTCCTTCTTCAGCGAAGCAATCATGCTAGCTAAGGAGGAATCGGAGCGCGTGAAGGAGACAAGTGCGGGTCTGCGGACGGCGAGCAAGGGTAGCTCGCCGCCCGACCAGAATCAGACCCGTGCATGCTGCGCTAAGACCACCACAGATGGGACCCAGCTGGGCGGATGTCTAATCCGGAGCTGTGGACTACGTAACAGGTTAACGGGGCTGCGGTATTCTGTGGCTGCGGCTCAAAGCATTAGAAGGAACAGGTTGGTTTTTAGTTAGTAAGAGTCTGACACTCCCTTTCGTCTCACCCAAGGCGGGAGAAGTCATTGGATGATTATGCCCCTCAAAAAAGGGGATCGAGCCGCACAATCAAGTCTGTTTGGATAAAAAGTACCCAGTGTTGCGCCCAGGATATTAAAGTATAATTATACCAAGTTTAATCGTAGTCGGATCGGTAGTTTATGCGTGATGTGTGAATATATAGGCAAGAGACAGATAAAAATAAATTCAATTCAATTGTTTCCAAAAATAATGTATTGTGTCCAACTCTTTCCTCTTTCTTATTGAGTCCTCCCCTTGCTCTGTAAAGGTGTTCGTGTCTGGTGGGTACTGCCTCGGAGGTATATATAATATAACTATACTAATGTATACTGTATTATGTTTATTTGGCGTAAATATTTTACCTGCGCAATTATTTTGAGGTTTGACGATGAATATGAAGATGATTAATGACGACGATCATGCCATCTATCGGTATCGCTTTCAAATTATTTGTTATATTGTTTTAGTATGGCGACAGGTGTCACTACGTGCTTAAAATTAAAACCATTATTTATCAAATCAATTATAAAAGTCGTGAACAATTTACTTTAATATCGTTCTTTTTTTTCTTTTAGAAAATGTTCAATGATCCTTTAACGAAATGGAAAAAAATGTTTTTGCTCGAGGCAAGTTTAGAATTTGCTCATTTAACAATCTAATATGATACTTAATGCCATCGAATTATGTAGGTACATATATAGTTATTTTCAGATTTTAGGCCAGTAACAGGTTCACCTGTTTATATGTATGTGTTCATAACAACATACCATCATTCCACCCAGGCAGGTACTCCCATTGCTAGTGTATAGGTTGTATATTTATGTATAGGTATAAAATGTAAGGATATACTCGCAATGAAGCGTGCGCACGTCGTTTGCCGCCGGAATAACAGCAGGCGTGTCGTATCTCATGCCGCCAGTCACCCAGTCACGCAGTCAATCAATCTGATACCGAGGCCTCTGTGTAAGGACCTCATTTAAAATATCATCAAAAAGTGGATAAATTAAACTTACACTTTCTAATAACTATATAACTACTAGCTACTTCCATACGGTTTCACCCGCTCTGCTTGGCTGATATTGGTCATAGCGTAATATTTGGTCATAGCCATTCCTCGGGCATAAAAATTACCCATGTGTTATTCCAGACTATAATAATGTACTTCTGCCAGTGGCTTCGGCGATTTTAAATTTCTTCCCGACCCTCTTCAGCCGTTCTGAAATGATTGAGTAACAAACATACTTTCGCATTCATGAAGTTGTATTAGCAGTGACACGGGCAATACATCATTCGATTCCCTGCAATATGGGGTTGCGGTTGCAAGTACTTTGCCATTGTTCCATAATATTCTTCCCGGAGGTGTTAAGAGTCAACATAGAAACCTTTTAGACGGCGATCTCCAACCCCCTTGCCAACGGTGGAGATTATGGCAAATTGCTTTTATAAATATGATGTAACTTTAATTCTGCTCAAAGTTTTATTTAAAGTTTTAAGTACTGTATGACTAGATAATGTAGGTAGTTAACAGAATCATCTATATAACCTCTAATGTCGGTTATTTTTGTTCACTAGACGGCACTAATTATAGTATCACATCAGTGCCAGTCTCCGTCCCCCATTGGACGTTAGCTTTTTGACAGTTACGGTGATTGGACAAAATGAAGTAGATCTCTCGCCATTATAGCGCCACCTGACAGCCCCCATCGTGGAACTGTGTGAACAGAGAACTATGAAGTTTGTTCCTTGTTTACCCCTTCCCCTCACAACCTGGACACTACATCTGGGATCGAATGAGTAGTAAAGTACCTACCGATACACAAAAACATTGTTATTTTACTAACTTCTAAAATTGTCTCTTGTTGTACTATTGGACTTATTAAGCTCGGCTGCTTAAGCAGTGAGATCTATTAGGCAGCTCACGGACGTGAATAGCATATGGCCTACGGCATTATGCTGTGGGGTCGAGCCACGGATAGAATCAGTTTTTATTTTGCAAAAGCGAGCTATTCGAGCAATATATAACTTACCCACTCCGTCGCAAATCTCTGAGAGAACTATTTAAAACAATAATATCCTTACAGTGCCTTCTCAATTCATATACTAAAATTGTGTACGTGGGAAATAATCTTCAATTTTTTGAAAAAGAAGCGACAGAGACAATTTTATTACGAGAGGTAATAAGTTGCTATTCCGCAATTCCGATTGTCCAAAGTGCCGAAATCCTTTATGGGATTATAATTATCTTAAATGTACTTATAATCTTTAATAAATTACCGAGTACTATACTGAATCTTAACTGAAAAAAAAAGTTGTATAAAGCGTGAACTATGTAAACTGGCACATTATAAACATATAAATAAACATCAATGGCTGTTCGTTAGTCTCGCTAAAACTCGAGAACGGTTCGACCGATTTGGCAAATTTTGGTCTTGAATTATTTGTGGAAGTCCAGGGAAGGTTTAAAAGAGGAGAAGGTTTGAAGGAAATTCGCCGAGGCAGCTAGTTGATGATAAAAATGCTTGGCAGCATGTCGGTCCGGCTCCACTGGACACTCGCTCACTAGACAATACGCAAATACGATCAGTAGTTACATAAACTTAAAAAATATTTATTTCCAATGTAAACCAGGTATCCTATGGCACCTAGCATTTCTTTTTCGATTCGAAAGATACAAAGATTTTGATTGGTATAGCAGCATTATTTCAAATTGTAAGCGTACATGTGTGGTGGTGTACAACACACTATGTTCGAAACAATCGTCTTTAGATTTTGTTTCTTTACCTCGTCTTTAGAATTGGTTTTGTACTCCCATAACTTTTGACGCTGTATTGTCGATACATTGTTCTCATAGGTAAAGGTGAAGGATCAAATAATGTATCAGTGAGATGGTAAAAAAAATGTTTTCTTGAAAACAGTAACTATGGAGTTTCTTGCTTGTTCTTCTCCATTAAAAGCTACATTAATATAATAATAAATAATAAATTTTTATTCAAAAATTCTTTACAGGATAAATTACATGTAGTCTTAAATATTAAACTTAAATCCGAGTCTTACATGCCTGAACTAGGAAATCCTGTGTTTCAGGCGAGAAGAGCTAAAATAATTTAAAATTAACAAATAATCAAAAGGATTCTATAATACAATAAATTAAATGATCTGTAAACGTGGACAAGTTATCTTATACTATTATAATAATATTACCAATTCTTAACTTCTACATTCTTAATTAACAATATTTTTAAATTAGAAATTGTCTAAAAACACAAAAAAATCCAATAATTGTTAAAAAAGCAAAATAAAAACAAAATCACTTTAGCACAAGTAGTAACTTCTCTGTATCATCGTAGGACATTTTTTGAAGAGTTTCCTTAAGAATTCTCTTACAGTTAACATTATTTAAGCAGTAAATGTTTGCCTTCGCGTTCAATCTATTGTAAAGTAGAGGACCAAGAAACAGGTAAAATTTCGATGTGAAAGCATGTTTGGTGTGATTTTGAGGACAGACTTGATCTTTACGTCTTTTGTTAGTAACATCCGTGCTATATATTAGATCTGAGTGCTGCTTTAATACAATACCCATTATGAATAACTGTCGGACCGTTAGTACTTCACATTTCTTGTATAGTAGGTTAGTGGGAAAAAGGAAAGGCCGAAAAGTAGACACTTTGAGAATTGCCCTCTGGGCTCTTTCGGTAGTTAGTAACAATGTTTTACCTGCTCCACCCCATGTGGTAATACAGTATGTTAGTATCGATTGGCATAGAGCAAAGTACACTTGTCTAATTATTTTTGGGTCTGCAATGTTTCGTAATTTTCTGAAAACAAATATCAATTTACGAATTCTAATATTTACAGCTTCTATATGATGTTTAAATGAAAGTGTTTCGTCTATTATAATTCCAAGGTACCTTACTGTATTAGACATTTTAATATTAGGACAAACACATTGGTTATTTATGCTAAATGTGCAGTTATGAGCATATAATGTTGTGGTAGTGCTAGTTAGTTTTTGCTTGCGCATTGAAAACTTGACGTAATTTGTTTTGTCAGCATTTAAGGTTAGATAATTATTTTGAAGCCATTTATTAATAACATTGAATCCGTGTTGCGCAAACTTGTAGACATTTTCTTCCGAGTCAGCCGAAAACAAAAGTGCAGTGTCGTCGGCATAACAAACGATATGGCCGTGATCTAAATTTATATTACAGAGATTGTTTATGTATATTAAGAAGAGTGACGGCCCCAAAATGCTTCCTTGAGGAATTCCGTAAGCTGTGCTTTCTTCATCATCGCTAATAATATTCCCAATCTTTACACATTGCGTACGTTCTTCTAGATAGCTCTTAAATAGTTTCAGCTGAGTTTCCCTGATGCCTATGGCTTCAAGCTTGCGCAATAAAATGGGAATAGAAACTGTGTCAAAAGCTTTGGCGAGGTCCAGGAAAATTCCTACTGTGTGGTTACCTTTATCAAGTTCCTGAGCTAGATAGGCGGTTAGATGGTGTATCTGTAGACATTTTAGGTCTAAATCCAAACTGCCGCTTAGATAGAATAGATTTATCCTCTAAATATTTATAAAGCCTATTGTTTATAATCTTTTCCAATATTTTAGATATAGAAGGCAGTAAGGAAATAGGCCTATAATTCGTCACTTGGTCTTTACTCCCTGATTTGTAAATTGGGACAACAACAGCTTTTTTTAAGCATTGGAATGAGCACATAGCTTCGCTGACGGACAGACTGACAGACAAATGCCTATTAAGGATTAATTGAAATAAATTGTTTGACTTTAAAATAAACGAAGGGATTTTGACAGCCGTGCCCATGGATGGCAATGTACAATGAAGAAACGAAAAACCATATGATAATATGGTGTCACAACGTGCTTCGTTCATATACGTTTATGTCATTGCGGCTACAATTAATACATTTTATTAAGTTTTGGGTAGTAGTATAAACACAAGTATAATTTAAAAAATATATTTATTGTTTTTAAGAAGATAACAGTCATAACACACCTTATCGAAAGAGATTAAACACTGAGAACAAAAAATAATAATTATCTATTTACAGCAACATAACACATAGTCTACATTTACACACGTATCACAGCTACACAATATTTAATCCTACGTATATCTTGTCTACTTAGATCTGTCGTCAAACTCCCCCCCCCTCCGACTGCTTGTAACGTCTGCCACAGATCTCGCCGACTTCTGTTCTACCACTTATTTTTTCTGCATAATCTAATTTGTGATCTTTAGTCGAGCATAAGAGAAGATCAGTTTACAAAACAAACTTAAACCTAAACTAAATAAATAAATAGTTTCAGTCGCAATACGCACTAACAGTAACTAGAGTAGCAGTAGCTATGCGGGCGGCGCGTGTCGCGCGTGGAACATGAGCGGGATGCCGCCCACTATGTTCTGCACGATGCTGGAGGTGGGGTCCGACTCCAGCTCCCGCTTGGTGTCCGGCGCCGGCGCCACGGAGAACTTGGCCAGCACCGCCGCCAGCCCCGCCAGCGACTGCATCTGACCCAGCCGGCCTCCTGGAAAGCAAACAAACCAAATCGTCAATAACCATGTTTCGTGGATAATATAAATTTGTTTATTGTTTTTTATTTTGCTTACTTACTTACTTGTAAATATTACACGATAATCTAGTTCAAACTTAGCAATTTAGCAAAGTGACATCTGGTGGAAGTCGAATGAACCACTCCAAACGCACTCAGTATGTGCTTAAAATGGTTCCTACGTTTTCTTACAGATGTCACTTTGCAAAGTTTACGATTAAAAAAAAAATAAAGGTTAATATTATTGCCTTGGGTTCGAATGTGGGCCTAAAAATCTTTGTGTGATTTTTTTGTCGTAAGCTGAGAAGGAATGGGTCTATTTGGTGTTGACAGTTTTAATGTCACTTTTAGTAGAGTAGGTACAGAATCAGGTCAATCAGGTACACAGCAATCACTAAACTATTGCCTTGCAATATTGAACTAGGAATATATATTTTTGGTGCTTGTATCTGTCTAATAACTTGGCTAAATATTGCAGTACTCACCGATGCAAGAGCGAGGTCCGTCTCCGAAGGGCAGGTACACGAACTTGTGTCTCTTGGCCACTTCCTCCGGTTCGAAGCGCTCGGGGCGGAACTCTTTAGGGTTGTCGAAGTACTGAGGGTCGTTGTGTAGTGCAACTAGAGGGATGTTTATCTTGACGCCCTTGTCGATGGTGATGTCCGTCCCCGGGATGGTGTACGGGCGCACGCACTGCCGCAGCAACATGCCGGAGGACGGGAAGATGCGCATGCCTTCCTGCAGCACCCAGTCCAGGTAAGTCATCTCCTTGACCGCTTCGTAGCTGAGGCGGTTGTTGTGCTTGGCGAGCACTCGGTCGATGTCGGCCTGCGCCTTCTTCTGCACTTCTGGGTGGAAAGCAAGCTGGTGCAGCGTGAAGCTTGTAGCCGACGAGGAAGTCTCAAAACCAGCCGCGAAGAAGATGAACGCTTGCGCTGCCACCAGTACATCATCCATTTCCAGTTCCACAGTCTTGGGTGTGCCGTCTGGGTTCGTTTCTTCGAGGGATTCCACCAGGATCTTTCCTCTTTGTTGCCATTCCATCAAGAAATCTATGAAGTCGTTACGGCCGGACGGTTTATAATTTCTTTGTTTTTGAATTTGATTTACGAGAGCTAAAATATCATCTTCGAGTTCCTGCCCCAAAAACTTAAGTGACTTAAATATGTCGGGGAAAATAGTTTTGCAGAATATGACGATACAGCGCTTTAAGTCTATTTTGAAAATTTTCATGCCGAGTTTTCTAAAGGGTGAACTATCGTCGTTAAGTGAGTCGGCATCGAGACCAAAGCCGCAAGCCCCGATGAAGTCGGTGGTGTAGCGCGCCATGAGCTCGCGGGCGTCTATCGGGCGGCCAGCGGCGGCAGCGTCGAGCAGCCGCGCCTGCAGCTTCTCAGCTCGTTCCACGATCAGTGGGAACATCGCCTTCAGCTTGCCACTCGTGAACGCAGGCGTCATGCGCTGCCGGAGCAGGCGCCAGAGGTCGCCGTCAGCAAAGAATAGATTACGCAGCAGAGGCTCGATCACTTTATGTGCTGGCGATAAACCGCGGGAGTAGAAGTAGGAGAAGTCTGTGGTGATGATGCGTTTGACTAGGTCGGGGTCGCGGATCACCAGCTCGGGTATAGAGCCGCGGAAGTACCCCACGAACCTCTCTCCAGGATACTTCCAGTATGTGTCAGCTGCCCTCTGTGCGATGCTGCTTTGGAGAAGGTACCGCTTCGCATCGGTACCGAAGATTGGTATCGGTTTGTCATGTTTGACTCCCCTTTCCTTCCAGTAGTTATGGTTGCGAGTCCCGTACAGGTACAGGGCCACCACTCCCACGAGTAAGAGCGCTACTACGATCATGTTGCTGGCTGAGTGCTAACTAGCGAATGCCTCAATCCAATCAAGCCGCTGATTAAATAGTGTTCTGTATCCGGCACGATCCGATAACGCCGCGCGCCCGCCTACCACGCACTGTTACGACACAGTCACTAGAAAATATTATTTGGAAGGGTTTCCTAATATTGGGCGTTCATAAAACAAAGAATCATGTGCCAAGGAAAAGTCGACTTAAAAGTGATTGCAATAAAAACTGATCGCTCAAATTGATATTTGTTAATGAGTAATGCGCGCTCTGATATGTCGCTACAATCTAGAGATGTAATGTGTAGATAATGTTTTATAATTAGTCATAGACATCACTGCGTTGATTAACATATCCAATTGTGTATTTGTAAAGCTTTACTTTTCGAGAACTAGGCGCCAGCTTCTAAGACTCTAAGAATTAATTTTGTGTGAAGTTACTAGACATGTCTGTCTGACTTGAGAGACAAACTACATCTAAGTGGTGTCCGTGCATGTACCGGGACAGGCTGATGGTTCATTATAATGGATGATATTTGTTTCCTGAAACACAAACAATAATTCTGCTTTAAATCTATTCAGCACACATCTACAATTTACCTACAAACTCGTGAGCTTGAATCTAGTCGAGTTACATTGTCAATCGGTTACACGAATAAGCCGTAAAACACAATTATTTAGTACCTGTCCATTTTGTCACATTCTTTATCATACAGCAAGATTTCTCATTACAGTAACTAATTAAAAATTAATTGTGACTCGTACGAAAAATAGGTCCTATTTTAAAACAAGGTACCTTTACCTTTACCTAGGTAATACGTTCCTCGACGGTGTCGAGTGTCGCCATTCATTGCTTGTGTCATTATAATCTTACCAAATATACGTAATGATGATGATTTCGGGAACTCTGAATAATAAATATCACGAGACCTACTGATTAATTTACGTAATGGTTTGATGACTGAGAGAAGCTCTACAACTGAGCAGGCTTGTCGGCGACGATCGCACTCGTTGCTCATGGATACTTATTGAGTCCCTTGTACTTACGAAAGTGTAGTGTCGTAGGGTCGCGTGACGCATCCTACTTGCGGCTAAATATAAATACATACAAAAATAACAATGACCATCAAATATGTCGTACTACTTAGTTCTAAACATATATTAACGATAACAATGATAACCACAGACTGTGACATGAATCATGTTTGTAAAAATATACTGAATTAAAATAGATAGCGTACACTTGAGTCACGAGTAATAACGGCTTGTTTCCTCGTTGGTGCGAAGGGCACGATTCCATCCTGCGTGAGTGAAAGGATCAGATACTAGGTTTCATCGAGTATTGGATTTGTAAATATAACTTATCTGCCGTCACGAGGGTGCATGTGTATAACAGCTCCATGCCGTATAGATGTGTCTCCAGGCTGCAGCAGTGGTGGCACCCGCTGCAGTGACAGGTGCGCGGGTGTCGCCGGCTGCCTGTCTCAGCGTCACGGCTGTATGTGTCCTGTCTTATCATCGTTGAAGGAATAACACAATCAATCAATTTGTATTAATTAAATCAATTCGTGGAGAGAGCATTAACTACTTGTTCCTTTTATTTACTCATATATTACGGCTTTTTGTTTATATGGCATAAGTAGGTAAACGAGCATGCGGATCACCTGGACACCCCAAACAAAAAAGGGCTAGCAAGTGCGTTGCCGGCCTCTTGGGGGTTAGAAATTTGGTGGTTGTGGAATTAGGAATACTGGGGAGGGTGTAATTAGGTCTCCGTTAACCTCACTCACACAAGGAGGCCGTAGTATCACTCCGGTCGAGCTGGCCCACTTGCGTCGAAGCATGGATCTCTCACACTTAAAATATTGAATGTTCAGTACATAGCAATGATATTAAAGAAAATCATGAATCTTGATAATAAAGGATATTATAATGATTGATTCCTGGATTAGGAAAAAAAATATTGGAACTTTTTTGTTACTTTTTCAGAAAAATTCTCGGAAGTAGCGTGGAATCTGGAGTTGTGTCCCAGTATGCGACAGGAAACGATGAGCACTTATACCTAGCTGTGTGTTCAACAACATGTGATTCAGTTGATATAGCTATATTTAGTTGTGACATAACAAGTAGCATTAGCAAAAAATAAGTATTATTACATGATTATGTTATCGGATAAAGGTTCGCATTATTCATCATATTACAACTGACACTGGGTTTTTTGGAGCCGAGAAACTAAGTATAGCTACAATGTTCATAACATATTTAAGGAAGACTTTACATTAATCATAACACTCACGCTCGTCAGTAATCTAGACTCCCATGTAAAAGGAGTGGCTTACATTCACCACTACTATAATTCTAATGTTCATGGCGTAACACTATGCTCTTTGTACATCCAGAAGGGAAGGATGTACGAAATGTGTCCAAATAGCGGATATCAGTCAGTCTCAGGATGAAAGTGGGTGTGAATCACAAAGTAAAGAGTTTTCGCGACATGCTACCATAAAGTGGTGGTAGCAGATTATTTTACTGCAATCTGACATTATGTTAACAAAGTGCGATTGATAGGTTTCAATGAAACAAACCGCCATTGTCGATCTGATTACAGTTAGTAATAATGTTCCACATACGAGTATCTACTTATATAAATACATTCCAAAAGGACATTTAGAACAAAAATACATGAATCCTGGCGCTGAGGTATCTGTCCACTGTCTGTGAGTATACAAAGAGTAAGGACTTACTCAATTATAGCACTACTCGTAGATTGTTCGCGAATCAAGATTCACGTATCAATAAATATTAATGTGTTTATCGGGAAATCTGTGTTTTTTGGAACATTAAAGATAAGAAGAGTTGCCAGCTGCGCGATAACAGGCCATTAATCTGAGGATAGTATCGTTGTATCGAATTGGGATTTATATGAACGTATGAGACAAAACTTCAAGTGGACTTTCATTACCAAATTCATGGTGCGTAGTTGAAAGACAAGCTTAGCGCCGCTCTCTACAGAGGTAAAACTCTCGCTATATCTATTTATTATTATAATTATGTATTCATTGGCAGTTTGGAGCAGCACATGTATAGAAGACAGACAGTTGATGAGATCGGCAGAACACGAGCGTGATCCCGGAACAGGGTGACGTCACGAGACGAGCAGGAAATTAACCAACACGAGTACCACTGCGCCGCCATCTCAAGGTCATGTCACTGCATTTCCGTAGATCAAGTCTAACTTGTTATAGAATACGTTTACGTAACACTAACAAACTAAGCGTCGTTGAAATAACACGTTATATATATTGTCACCTTGCGTCTTGACATGGTCTTTGTAGCTTCTAAATTACTGATCCAATTTTCATGCTTCATAGATAAAATTAAATAAGAATTCTGAAGACCTTTGATTTAAAAAAGAACACTCAAATTAGTTCATTACATAGACAGACAGATATATAAGTGTTAATAATTATGTAACGTAGTAATTAAGTGTGAGAGAGCCATGCTTCGGCACGAATGGGCCGGCTCGACCGGAGTGATACCACGGCTTCACAGAAAAACGACGTGAAACGCTTGCGTTGTGTGAATGAGGTTACCGGAGGCCCAATTCTCTCCTTCCCAATCTTCCCAATCCCCGATTTCTGAACAACAACCCTTAAATTCCTGACCCTCAAAAAGCCGGCAACGAACTTATAACGCCGCTGGTGTTTCAAGTGTCCATGGGCGGCGGCTACTATCAGGTGATACGTCTGCTCGTTATAATACCCCTCTTTTTGTGTTGGATATTTTAAATAGTGACAATTGACCCGACGACGGCGAGCGCGGCTCCATATACGCCAGTGGTACAATTATTAAAAAAATACTTTTCTGAATATTTTCTTTGGTAGTTAACTATCAGTATTTGTGTGCTTTGGGTGACAAACGTGTGTAAGATTTTGTCATTGAACACAACAAAAGACAGGCCTCCCTCCCCATGGCCGGGGAACTGTACAGTGGAGCCGCGCGCGATGCCGTGTGCAACTTTTATTGCGTTCAGTATTTATTGCTCTCACCTGTCGCTCGTCGAGAGAACTTCTCTTTACTTTTGGTGACACTCGGTTCCGCGCTAGTGCAATCGAACAACTATTGCGTCGTAGATTATACGCGGTTGCATTATTTTGTATGCTATGGCCTACGACGCGTAGCGCTCAGAGCTACGTAGCCGGCGTAGCAGCGTAGCCGGCGTAGCACGGAGCCAAAATAGTGCAAAGAGCTAAGACATCGTGATTATTGTAGTCGTATGAATGTAAGTGAACGCATCGTTTCGTACCTAGTCTGCTAAAATCGTGTTAAAAGAAATCAGTCCAATATCATTGTGTCTCCTACTCTCAAACTCCTAGCAGAGAGTGCTTAGAATACAGTACTTTACCGACGTGTGAACGTACCAGTTCGCCGCGATCTGTGCGCTATTGATGTTACTTAATATATTGCTAGATTTTTCCTCAATTATTTTACATATCAACTATAGTGATATGGAGTGATTTCCCCAAATACTAGCTATTTCCGATGATTTGGGTATTCACTTATAATAGAAAGATAAAACGAAGATATTAGCGATAAGTTGACAAGGCACAGATTTTATAATTCACGATAAGAGTTAATAGTAAATAAGTGTTCTATGATTTGTGATAAGTATCTAATAATATAAAACTATTATATGACGCATTGTATCCGTTACTTGATAATTAAATTTTCCTCAAACCCTGAGTCATCTATTTAATTTGGTGTATTGTATCGATAATTTAGTATACATATTAGTAATATGACAATACATGTAGTTTTGGAAGAATTCAAAGCTTTTGCTTGATACTAAATGCACTATTACAATGATTACGTTGTATCCAGTATACGCGTAACGAGGACCGATTTTCAATATAAACATTTATATCTTATAATTATATTTATAGCTTATGATATGCTATAAATATGATTATAAGTTATTATGTACATATAAAAGACTTTACACCTCCCATAATTATAAGAAAAAGAATAACAATATTAAAGCACCCTCTCAATCAATGGCCTCCAAAGCGGGGATGAGAGCCTGTTTGCTATCGTCTTCAGGATTTCATTCTGGCCGTCCCGCACTCTGTACATCAGGGAAGCCGACTTTTTGCGCACGATGGCATTGAAACCGTCGGTGTAATAGATAAAGCGCAAACATCCCCGATGCGCTACAGAATCGAGGCAGCCCCAACAACATAAAACTGCATTGTACATTAGCAAGTCCTGCGTTGTAAGTGATGTAATCTCTTGCTCCCGTGGAGGCTCAGGCTGCAGCCACTACTTGCTGGAAACAGCCCAAAGGGTCACTGGTACCCATATTCATGTAAAGCTGAACAGGATGACGAGCTACACGCTGTGTTTATTGATTAATCCGGTAATGTGATTATTAGGTATATCCGATGATGAATCATCAGTATTTCACAGAAACAAGTGATAAAGCGGCTGAACTGATATATTTAGTAATTAGGTAACTGATTACTGAAACTGTTGATAATATCTTGAATATAAATAATAATGTGTATGAGAAGTATATTGCCAGAGTATTGTTTTAAAACACCGGAATGTTAATGAGATCGTATAGTATGTAAGAAGTTCGTATAGACTGTTCCTGCCTTGGGTGAGGCGGGAGAGAGAGTCGGACTCTTACCGACCAAAAAGCACACCGTTCCTACTCTTTGCTGGAAGTAGAAACGCGTGGCTCGCGACTATGGTCCTGTATGCAGTAAAGTGTAGTATTGTAGTGTCGCGGCAGGCGCTGCCCGCAGCAGACACGAGTGGCTGTGTCTCGAGACGGAGAGAGTAGTGTGTGTGCGCACTGCGAGATGTTGTACAATGGCTGCGTCGCCATAACTCACCGCCAACGACTTCATGTTCTATCTTAAACAATTTATTTAGACCCGCCCCCTGCCTCCGCGCCCCGCGGCGCCGCGCCCCCGCCCCGCGCACACCCGCACATACCCAGCTCACTCAAATTTTAAATTATCATTTGATTTCACGCGGCCATTGTTCACGAAAAATAACAGAGCAAAGATACGGCGCGGAAGACAAATGCGAAGTGGCTTTGTTTGTGGCGAAATATCATAAAAATATAAGACGATAAAGTGGCGTGATTTATAAGCGCTGCGGGCCGCCGCCGCGCTGCCGCCGGTGCCACGCTACGGTGTCGCAGCCGCGCCGCAGCTGAGCCGCCGCCGTGCCGCAACCGCGTCTATGCTCTACACCTTCATTGTGCTCCGTTTTGTCTTAAAACAAACTATTTCGTCGAGGTTCACTGTGACGAGTACGAAAGGTATATTATTATATAGTTTGTTGTTGTACTCGTTGACGTGGACGTTACTGCTGGACGTCGATCTCCAGCAGAAGAAAAATAAATCTGAACATTAAGGTGTGAGAGTATGTCATATAGTACACGCTACACACTATCTCAGCACAATAACTCACAATACCGGGATAAAATAGTTTCTCTGGAAATTAATTCCGCGGCAATTTCATTATGTGTCGAGGTGGGATTAAGTTTTTGATGAAATTAATGCTAGCGGTGATCGTACGATGCAAACATCTAACTATACTCGAGTGTAAAGATGTAAAAACGCAGTTATATGGTTAAATGGATATAGTTACAGAATGTATATATATGTTGACTATATTATTGAGAGAGCAGAGTGATTTAATTAGCGGCTGGTGTTGGCACGTTGTTGTGCACTGTCTCGGTGCTTTATCAATATCGTCCACTAGTTGGAGTGTGAAAAGCTGTGATTCTCCTGATGGTACACCAACGCAGTCGTTACCAGCCCCCCTCCCACTGTCATCGCCTGCCACGTGCCAGCTATTCGTATGCATGGAATATCCACGTAATTTGCGAACTCATTGCGCGGATCAAGGTGTGATTTAGCAAACTCCGCTGAGAAAATAAGAAAAATTCCCAATCTCTCGCCGAGAGCCGGCAGCCAGGAGCCCGCAGCGGAGGAGGCGAGGCCTTTATAATGCAAATTATGCTGATTGTTCCCATCGCTTCGGATTCCACTAATTTACGAGACCTCCACGAGGAACTCCAATTTCCGAAGAGGTCTCGTTCGGCTATTCCCAGGGCGCGGCGGCTATTTACACTCGCTCCAACCTAGTTACCGTAATCTCCCGACCGCCGGCGTCTACACGACCCCGCGGCTGACGTACTTATTGCTGCATGCTACATCCACTAATGACCATTCAGTGCGTTCCACAGCGGTACTCGATACTTGCTTGAAATATTATTCATTATTTTTAATGCTCTGGTAATGCGACTTGTGCTTGTGTTTTAGGGGAGAACAAGCCGTGGTTGGTGGAAGTAAGAACATGGCGCGGGTAATTATATGACAAGTGTGCACCAACATTGCTACTGCACTTGTGGGGAGTTATTATTATTTTATTAAATGAGCTTGCTAACTGTATAACTTTGTATAATAATGGACTGCCAGGAGCCGAGTTGCAGATCGCATCAACTACAAAGCTGGCTCAGAACTTTCTCACAGATAATCTCTTCCCGTCGGTACTTCCTGATCTTCATTTATAAATGAACATTATTAACTAAATGTTTCGTGGGTTCCATATATTTCGCCACAACAAGCAGATCCTTACTAAGTGAGCATTGGCGTTGAATGCAATGTGTAGTGCACTCGTTTGTATATTTAAATGAAAATGGCGCGGATATAATGAAGTGTGAGGTTAGAGTAGCCGCTAGTCAACACGCGTAGTAAGTACGTGGCACATTTATCTGGTGAGTCTATGTAATACTATATGTATGTATCTACTCACTGCACCATACACATTCACTAACTAATACAACTCTTAAATCATGGAGTAACAAATGTATTGAATGTAGTCGGTAAATAGAATAGTTTGTAGGACCAGCACTACCAGCAGTCATCGTGTCGTCATCATCGTCTGAGTTCCGAACGTTAACAAAATCAATATGTAGGCCCTGACATCAGGCGTGTGTTATTCTGGCGGAAATTGCAACAGAAAATAATAATGAAAACGACAACATTGTTAAGTATCCAAAAAGCAACGTATCTATGAATACGAACACAGCGTCATTGCGGCCGCGGGAGGGTCCGGGTGTAAGTAACAGCCACTTATTGCGTAAACTGTTAGACAGTTGTGTTGTAAACCGTCGACACATGTAGCGGCACATAACTCTTCAGGGCCGGCACAATAACCGCCGCCGCGGACACTAGTACACGGACACACAGCACACAGGGCCCACTTTGTGACACCGCGCCGTACTCCGCCAACTACTGCCGCCGACCGCCGCGCACACACGCTCAGGGTACATCGCGGCACCACTGGGAGACCGCGGGGTCTGTGGCGGGGTCGCCGGACATTTTCCTGAGAACGGACCACGGTACGTTGTCTGTGTGTGTGTGTGTGTGTAGTACGAAGTTCATTAGTTGGAGTGTCGTTCGTAATGTGCTCAGCGGTGAGGGTGATGACGCCGCGTGCGCAATTATATGTAAATCTGGAGCCGCGGGGCCGTGGCGGGGGGGGGGGGGGTGTGACATTAGCGGATTGTTCACGTTATTTGTGATAATAGGAGTTTAAGTGTCGCTCACGTGTTCCTGCGTGGTCGTTACGGCGCGGCCGCGGCCCCGCTCCCGCCGACATCATGCTGCAATACATTGTGTGCTTCTTGTAATTACCTACTATGTGTGCTCATTTCATTGGTTTCCTTGTACTTAATCAAAGTAATTTAATTGATTATCTCGTTAATCTGCTTAATTAGGTTTCAAATGTGGAAGTGGATGTGGTACGTCATAATTATAATCATTTTGTTTGGCGAAATATTTCAGCAGATATCGGTGTGTCAGGCGTCAGGTCGACGACCCACTTGGAACTAGTTGCAAAGCATTACATGGGATTATCTTTGGTCTAGATGTAGCTAAACTAGAATAACAACAACTTACCTAATTACCTAAAACACCGAGATAGCTAATTATTACATTTATAAACAAAATAAAAAGAGTCGTAAAATAGAAGAAGTCAGTTGTTTCATTACTCGCAATGATAGGTTGTACTCACTCTCGCCAACCTCAGATATATGCAACGCTGGCTGCATAATGGTCTGCACTCTGTGTGCACCCGGTACAGACCACACGTGATGATACTAATCGAACAATATCTCTAATTGAGAATAGTGGTGGGTATCACCAATATCGGGTTGTGGAGGGTGGAGGTCTGTGCCGAGGTGAAGGATGTGTACCGACATAATATCACACATATATAATATATAAGGTTGAGTCCACATCTACACACAAGCAACACATTAGTCTTTTTATGAGATAAACCAATAAACGAGCGCACGTATCACCTGATGGTAACCAATCGACGCCGCGCATGGACACCCGGAACAAAAGTGCGTTGCGGGCATTTTGGGGTTAGAAATTTGAGGATTGTTGAGGATTCCGAGAATGGGGATATTCAAGGTAATTGAGTCAGGTTGAGTCAGGTGTGGCCCCAGCATTAGATGAGATAACGGTAAGTTCAGGTTGTTGGCTACTGCTTATCGGTGGTTGACAGGAAAAATTGGAATGTCTGAAGTAATAATCCGATATTTAGTTTAATTGATTATTTACATTTGTAAATATCTGAATATTATCATCATGTATTTGATAATGCTCATAATTATCTGTTACAGTTCCTTACTTTTATTAGAATATTTTGTTCAGGAAATAGCTTTCCTAAAATTCTTCTAAGATATCACCCAGTGGTCGCGGTTTGAGACAAATTATATTTGTTACCACTTATTTAATACTCTATATTAGCGTTGACTGCTACGTACTTACAATAATGTTGGATGTCATTAAAATACCTGCGATACATAGTCCATTAAAGGAAACACTTTCATGAAAGAAGCCATCATATTTTTTTCAAAAACAAATAGACTTGCATTTATAGATCCATTTTATTAAAAAAGTAAATAGATCTGATTCAGTTTCAAACTTTCTACTGATAGATTTATAAATGTGTAAAAGTGGCCTGTATCCACAATTACATAATGAGCGTGAAGTGGGCGTCATGTAAGACGGAGTGTTATTTGTATAACCCTTGGTAAACATATGTAATGTTGTGATCATTAAGTAGTACTCAGCCGGCGAACTTATTCTGTCTAGACATTGTATGTGCTCTACTTAGATAAAGGGTTAGAAACAATAACAAACCCGCCGGTGGTACAGCAGTAGTCGATGCAGCGGCAGCGGGGTCCGGCTGACACCTTCACATACTTGCAGTATAGACACTATATCACTAGAGACAAACCTTAGCATCGTGCGAGCTGATGCGGAGTGGGTATCTGTCAGTGGTTTAATCACATGCACCATTAGCCCAAACCTTAAGTCTATCTTCTCTTCTTGATTTACAGTTGGAGTAGCAGTATTTTGTCCGCTTCTTCAGTGAGAGTTACATAAAGTGGCTGACTTACAGGTTTCGTGACGTCGCTTCATCTGCGCACGCTACTCACGATGAAGAGTCCCTCCGTGACTTGAAACTAGTAGAGCTTTTCTCCATTAATGTACGTGAGTCAACCGTGATTTTTAGTCAATTTAGTACGTCTCACGATAGTTATTACAAAAATATTATTTACTTTACGTAAGTTAGATCAGACTGTCCCGCTTCGCGTGTATCGCGCCCTCTAGTGTCGCGAGTACGAGTAGCGTCATATATTGTATGTCGACGGCAGCGCGCCGGATATCCTGCGCGACTAATATAATACTGTCGTGCGCTAATTGCCTCCCACGATATTTGCATTTACTGTTACTAGTGCGACAGACTGTACTGCATATATTTATAAACGAATCACAATTTTTCTATTATTTCGTTAACTACTATAAGCCTGACACCAGCACAATTATACATATTTGACAATGGACTAGGTGTCACAAAATTTCATGGTCTCTCAGATGAAAACTGGCTCCCTGCTGCCGCTAACACCAAATGGTCTGATTGAAGCTAAGATTGTGTAATGGCAGAAGTGAGTTGGTCGCAAATGTTGAGTGAACGTGTTCGATATTGGCAACGTAAACAAGCGACCTCGAGATAAATGAGAATGGTACAAAATGCAAATAGTTACCGAACTGCAATTCTAAACTAGAAATCGGAGACTTTAAGTGGCGACCGGCTCTCAGTGGCAACTTTAATTAAACCTAACTTCTGAGATGACGTCCCACTCAAGATAATTCCTCCAAACTATACTTGCCACTCACACAGAGAACTTTCAACTTTATTCTGTAGTATTAGGGCTCCTTGCGACTGCAGAGTTAGTTTGGCAAGCTATTAAGCTGTTGCTTCCTAGAGGCTAGAGGACACTAATTCAGAAACAAGATCGTGGAAGTGTTGTAGTTCGTTTAGCGTCGCGTCGCCCGCTGCTGACCGCGCCGCGTGACTGCAGTCTGCCAGCGCCACGGCCGAGGTAACAGCGAGCCGTTGCGTCTCATTATGTAAATGACAGATGTCAGGCGACGCATTCAATTAGCTTGCCTCTTCCGACACACCACGCATTACACGACATTGTGAATATATCATTCAACACGTGGAACTTTGATGCCAAACCTTAGACTCCAGCTTTGTTCCGGTATTAAGAGCCAATAACCTAAAATTTGTACATTTCGTTTTTTGTTCCATAAGCATGTGTAGTCTCATTGGTACAACAGATACAAGCGTCAGTCCTTGCAATGGATTAGAACCTTATTATTTACCGTTGCTATCAAATAATCTTTGTGATTCCCGTAAAAACAAAACTCCGGCAAACAAAGCCACAGGCATCGACATTTTAGATAAATTAGTCATATGCGTAATTGTAGACGTTCAGGTACAGGGGACAGCGCGCTCCTCTCCTCGTACAGTGTTGTAGTCTCAGCACGAGTTCTGTCACAGTCAAGTTACGAAAGATCTCGACCGCCGCGTCCCTGACTCAGTAATCATAAATCAAATGCTTATGATGTGAGTAATAAATAGTTTTCACATTCAGTTAATTGGTGCCGTGTGTTGTAGCGCGCGCTCGCCTGTTCGCTGGAACATTGAATAATCGCGGGCTCACAATAAATCTATGCTAAGGCAACACAATTGTTTACCAATTAACCCTCTCATGGCTAAAACTGTGAATAATTTGTAGTAAATCAGTTGGCGGCGTCGCGCAGCTTAGCACAGCGTGGAGGGGAGGACCCCCCCTTCAGTGACTGTGTGCGGTAGTTGTACGTACACGTGCTAATTGCCTTGTGATTGTTTAGGCCGCGCGCACACTGCATGCACACTCATGCACAGCTACAGCCTACGGCGGAGTATTGCTGTAGGAAAAGTAATGTGTTCAATGCTCATTGTCATGTAGTCACAAAGTAGTCATAGAGAAGTAGCATATGATAAAATATTTTAACTATAAATATTTAAAGATATTTATACAAAATTTTACAGCCATGTTAATGTTCATACTACGGGGCGCGAGCCCGTTGCTGTATGTACACGAAGTACATTTCCAGTGTTAGTGTTATTACAGATGTTTTGGAACACCAGAGGATACACTGGTGTATTGGTTGTACTGTGTCCCGCGGTATCTACGCGTGGCACAAGCTCCCGTTGCTCGCTGCACGGCCTCGTGTTGAAATTGCACTCATTATTAAATTAGCGGAACCTTCCATTTGTCCGGCCATTCATGTAGTATGCTTATTTCAGTAGCCACCGACAATTGTATGTAATTATGGTGACACGGTCTCGGTCACAATAGTGGTGTCACTCCGTGCGCTACACAATACGTCTGAATGTGGACGGAGCTGCCGGCAGGAGCTAGTACATGTACATCACAAATGAATAATATGAGCATATTTATATTTATACGTAGTATGTATGTATGTATGTATACTATTGTATATAAAATACTAAAATCATTCAAGCCATACGCGTCTTCAGTTGTCATATTTCTCTCACCTTTTGTAGAAGTAAGAGAATGAATTATCGGTTATGTAAACATACCTTGTCTGAGAAACCTCTGAACTTTTCATTTTAATTATATAAATGTCGTTAATTTCATGAGATCATGGATCGAATTCCCAGAGAACGATTTTATTTTCAATTGATAGATTTCTAGTCAATCAGCAACCATAATGATTATCATATTGAGTGGCGCGAGTAGGTGTCGCTTGTAGGATTACCTAGTGTCGTGCAGATATCAGGAACAACACCAGTGGTGCGTGTGATGGTAGTACTGTACACTTAATAAGTTTAAGTTTGCGTTTATGAATACATATACAACACAGCACAGTGCAGTAGAGGTCGCGGGTCATAACGCAGTATTGATGGAGTTTGTCCTCTGTGACTGTATGTAGTCCGCCTCCTTTACCTTGTGCTAATTAAAGTGCATGCGAGCTACAGTGGGGCACAGTGTGGCACAGTGTGGCACAGCAAGTAATTGATTGCTTGCGTCGCTTGTTTGTCCGAACCTTCCTCATTAACATAATAGAGAGCGCGTGGTGCGCTCACTGCACGCGGCTGTGGTGGACCTCACAAACCAAATGTACAGTGTTCTCTAACATCTTCGTTTTTTTAAATATGTAAGAAAAGTTCATAGTGCCTAGTTTGTAAGTACTAGTTGGTTTATTGTTTGGGTACATATTATGTACAGATGAGTAGATAGACTAATTCATACTGAACTTACCTGACCGCGGCCATGTATCGAATGTCCAGTCAGATACGGAAAGCATACTGCGTAGCTCGTAGTTCGTAGCGCGTAGCTCGTAGCAACTCAACATTGCAACGAAGTGTAGCGTGCACCAACAGCAACTTTGCATAAGCTTTGGGAATAAAATATATTTAATTTTGACGTGTGATATTATAAGACTTTATTTATTAATGATAGTATGTTTGTTTCGTAACAAAACAACATAATGAATTCGTAATAAAAGTTGTTAGACAAGTTGGTTGCCGCAGCGGATGTTAGTTGTGTCGCTGAGAGCAACCCGAAACAAAGTCGCAACATTGCTCATGTTTTACTAACTTGTATTAATGTGTTCCGTGTCCATTATATTCTATTACTGTTAATACTGTCTAGTAGTCACTTGCAGTAGCTCGATTGGAACCGAGCTGCACGCTGCGACTTGTGTTGCGTTGTGTGTCCTGTGGCTGTCAGTGAAAGTCCTCAGCTGAAAGATCGCTGCAGTGATTGTACTAAACAACGGCACACGGAAAAGATTTCAATGCAATAGAAGCGGTGTAAAACCTAGAATGATGCGCCTCGTTGTAAACAGAACACAGTGTGCGTGCAGCGTGCTGGCTGCGTCGAGTGGGCGGGGCCAGTGGCGCGGGTGGCACGCGCCCAACTCGGTGCAGCAGTAGGGCTACTCTCGAGCACTGGTGACCCAATGTCCCAGTTATGTGAGACACTGTGACGAGATAAGCTCGCGTGTCTCTCGTTTCCACGACTTGCATTTGTAACTAAAACTATTTTCCAACTTCACATTAACTGCACTGTTCTACTAAATTGACGATATTTTTATACAATTAACGTAGCGTATGGACAACATAGAAGGTAGCGAGAGGAGTGGCGCTGCTCATTACGTTGGAACTTAGCACATAGCTCGCATATTCGGCCAGATTAACAGATTAAGGAAACTTTATGGGATGGCCTTCCTCGCCCCGCTGCTGGCGCCGATTGAATTTTTTCAATCTAAGTATATGTATAGGTATTAAGCGCTCTTAGAGCTTAAGAGGTAATGCCTTGCCAGATATAATTTGGTACGGTTAAAATGTACACAACAAAGATAAAATAGGTCTTCATAGAATTTGGTTTTGGCAGCGAAGTATTTTGTAGTTTCACTAAGTGAAAATTGAATTATTATTATTATCTTGTCGTTTTACTGTAGCGACTGACTTATGTATAATTTGTTAAGAGCGATAGATCTGCGAGTGAAGTGGTCCGTGTGTCACACTCATTGACAGACGCACTAGCTGCATCAATCTAAGAAGAATTGTCTAGACATCGCAAGTACTGTAAAACGTATCGTATCGCGGCGAGCGCCGAGCGGGCCCGCGCCGCGCGCCGGGGCCGACAGCCGAGGGCCGAGGCTGGCGCGCGGCCAGCGACTGCTGCCAACTCTACTTTTTACCTCGCCGATTAGTTACTCAAAGTGTTACACAAAAACGACTCACTAAGTCGTGCGCTTTCTTTTTGTGTGACATTTGTGACGTCACTTATTTATTGTACACATTCTACTTACAAAGTTTGTACATTTGCGTCACTGTGTGCCGGGGCCGCCGCCGTCCGACTGACTCGGATGTTGGCTTTAAAACTCGACACTGGAGTTAAGCTTCACAAAAACCTTATTTATAGTAAGGATATTCGCGCTGCCGCCCCAGAGCTACTGCTGTACTTGTGCATTCGTAGGAAGTCATCAGAAATGTACGTTTGTGAATACAGGAACAGTCCTACATGATCTGTAACAGTCCAACATATTTAGTATTTTATAAATTACTGCCGAAGGTGTTACTTGGCATTCTTTGGATGACTTAAAACAACAAGAGACTTGCTGCGGCAGAGAAGGAGCAGCGCAGCACCTCAGCGTGTCACCGCGTTGTACTGCGCCCGCTGGCCACTCGCTGAACACAATACACGGACAGTAACACTAGTCGGACCACTTCATCAAAGTGCCCCGTAACGGTAATTTGAACCTTATGTAATTAGAACAAGGACGTCGGTGATTGCATTGATATTGTTGTTAGCTGTTAATCCGCGAGCACGGAGTAAGTGCTTAATTATGCGGCCGCGGTCCCCGGGGTTATGTTTTTATTTTGGGGAAAAGCATTATAAATTCCTTAGAATATTCTCTTAATGCCGGCTTTGTTTGAACGAGCGCCATTACTCCCCTGCCACCGCGAACATGTCGCCGACGACTAATTAACACAGGGATGTAAGTCGCAATCTATTATTTACGGCCTCTGTCGACCGACTCAATATACTTGAAACTATTTTTATGGATTTGATGCGCACAAAATCTTTAAACTGCGACTGAGCGTAGTACTTGCGTAACTCAAACTGTTTGGTAGCTCGTTCTGTATATTTAGAAAAATGACAATATCAATGAAGAAGAAGAAGAGGAGATGGAACCTCAGGCTCCGAGCTCGGTAGTGTAGCACGACGTGTGTCGCGGCGGCGCGGGATCTGCATTTCCTTGCTAGTTAAGTCAGGCCCGAAGTGGATGGAGCTCCATAAATCATGTAGGTAAATGCTCGGTTTCCCAACACCCGCGTCCGCTGGCTTCCTTCCAACTGCATACCATCGGAAACTTTACGTCGCTCTTCGATTCCAATATTATTTTTCTTATTCGTTCAACAGTGTTCCTCGACTATTGACGTAGTGTGGGTGACTCTTGTATATGATATAGGAGGAAATTAATTACTTTCAACGCAACACGATGTGTTCCAAAATATAAATACTTTACCTACCTGTATTATTTACTACTTACTGGCAAATGTAACAATTGAATACAGGTGTTGTATCTTATCAATGTGACGTAGTGCCCAACCTAGCAGGCACGTAGACTGCACCGCGTGCCGCGCGCCGATACACGGTGCATTAATCAATATATATGGGCCGGCTTAGCGCGGCTTAGCGAGCTGCTCCACAGATTAACATACAATCAGTTTGCGGGGCGATCTGATCACGCGGTGCTTAGAGCGTGAAGTGACGGCGCGGGGCCGGTGCGGGGCCGGTGCGGGGCCGGTACGGGGCCGGCGCGGGCCTGTTTGTCCAGCCAGTGAGTTACGCGGCCGCGTCTGGTCGGCGTCGTGCGCACGGCTGTTGGTATATCCGATTGAGGCGACCTCTATTTGTGCACTATAAACTATGCTGTTATTGGAGATTTGGAATCCAAGATTTACACGAGTGACAGCAGTTGTTTGCGCTCCGCTTCGCTCGGGTCACATTTGTTCTGCTGTTGGTCACTCTCTACTGGACGCTACGACGGTGCGTGTGCTTATACAGATCAACAGATGACAGTATTTAAAATGCAGAATCATCTGAAAATTACATTTATAGTAAATTCCATACATCAACAGCCTACAAGTGCCACTGCTGACCACCAGCCTCTCTTCTCGATCGGAGAAGGTTTGAGCATTAATCACCACGCTCGCCCATGCAGGGCGCACAGTCGTTTATTACTTAAATTGTATTACTAATGCGTAACATTGTGCCCTTTATTCCTGCAACGAATTTTTACATATTGGCGTGCCTGTTACTTTGAAGACATGTGTTTTGAGGTCGTGGGTACACACCTACATCAAATAATGTTTATTGTTATACTACTTACCATCGATCAGCAGCAACAACGTTACAGTTATACCTACAGTACAGGAGACATTACAAAGGCAATGCCGGGTTATAATAATGTAGTCCGTGCCATGGATGGCACGCGTGTGACCTGATCTAGGTGTACGAGTCTGACTGATTGAAGAAATATTTGTAAGACATATTTTCCACAAATAGGTATAGCAGTTGCAGGCGAGGTGCAAGTCGTCTGCCGTTGTAACTCAGTTTTAATGCTATAGAAGTAAGCGTTCAGTTAGCATTCGCGTCGCCGCGTCGTCGTGTCGCGCGCGCATCCTGCCACTACACGCCGCGGAGCGATTTATTGCCTCACTTAATTACTGCAACGCGAGCGACAATGCCGTCTGTAGCCGATGCATCGCTCGCTCAGTTTGTGCGCTATTGTTCCTCCTTGCAGTCTACTAGCAATGTACCACGTGCCACTGCAGTGATGGCATTGTCCAGGTTTGGTGGCGCGGCGCGGATGTCTGACATCAGTCCTGGAGCACGTGTAGGTGAGTGCCACCGCCGGCTCGCACTAGTTTTTATGAGTTTGCATTATGGCACTTGTATGGAGAATGGTTTTGTGTCAGCAATGATACGTGGCGCGGTACAAGTTTATTGCCTATCAAGCGCAACACTCTCTGTGTACAAAACTATTTTTGTTTTCAAAGTATTGTATCAGGCGTTATTATCAACGTAACCAGCAACAACGTATCTCCCAAACCAATAAAACCAGATTTCTCCAGACTACTACAGTACGTATATATACAATGTGATAGGGGCGAGACTTCTAACCCGTTAAGGCTGAATTCTACACCTAATTTTATCGACAAAAGTCGGGGGTCGAAGGGGTCGAAATCCCCTTAAAAGTTATGGCTATTTTAATATTTTTTTTACTTTATGTGATATCCAAGGTTGTATGCGTCGTAGAAACAAAAAAAAAACGACAAACGGTAGCTTGGCTAACTAATTCGTTACTTTTTTCATAAGTTTGATAATGTTTTGGTGAGAAAAAAAATCATTTGTGAATTATTTTGACCGAAAAATCACTACTTTTCAATATTTTTAATTAGGGGTTCAACGCCCCATATTATTTTTTTTTGTCGATAAAATTAGATGTAGTACTCAGCCTTAACGGGTTAGAAGTCCCACGCCTATCACATTGTATATTATATGAGAATGTGTGAATAAAATGATTTTATAAGATGTTAAAAAGCAGCCCTTGTGTTATTTCAGACCATAATAATATATTTCTGTTTCAAACTTCATCCCGGTCCCTTCACCCGTTTTGATGTGCTTGAGTACCAAGCATACACATAAACTCACAAACTTTCGCATTTATAATATTAGTATTTATTTTAGATTTACTTATACAATGCCACTTAATAACAAACATGTGAAGAGATTATCGCTTAGGCTCCAGACTGATATTAAGTGGAAGTAATCAATCATCGCGTATTTGATAGCCAGATAAGTATTTAATCGAAATGTGTTAATGTTATGATAAAGTAGGTCTAGATATAAATTATAGATAATTTGTTTTTTTACAAACAAAATATTGATTTCTGTAAATAAACATTACGATGGTGATGCTCCGATGACAGTTTGTCCACAGAGTACCGCCTGGCAGGATTCAGTGGTAGCATCAGTATCGGTATTGTTAGTACAAATGCATTTGTTGTTATTTTGTTCCAATCTACGTCTGTTTGTAAGGAACACAAGCGCGAGCTGAGCCGACACAAATCGGATCGGATCGTGTCGGTCCGGGCGCCGGGCGCCGTGCGCCGGGCGGTGCGCCCAGTGTTCGTTACCGGTGACCGCGGTGTCATCCGCTCAAATAATACACTCGACTCTCTATTTTGCCATTTTCCTGAAATAAAAATAACCTCCTTTCTAACAAGTACCGGGCTATTACTTGGAAACTGTACTACCACTATACTTACGTGTGCGGACACTCACTGGGGACAACCAGTACCTGCGGCGCCAGGAGCCATCCTAACGCCTGCAGACCTCTACATCACATTAACTGGGCCGTAACTATATCACTAGTTCCCAAAACTGTATTCTGAGATGAGCATTTATTGCGACATACAAGGTATTATTAGTCCTATATTCTACATAAATAAGCATTTTGGTCAAATCTCAAATAAAGGATAGTCTAAGGAGAATCGTGATATTGCCAATAAATTGCCAGCACGTTTGATTCACAACACGGAGTGACTGACATTTGTACACAGTCTGCTCTCAATACTCCAAGTTGTTATTTAATGTTACTTTGTGTTTGCACCTGGTGCACTAACCCGGGCTGGTATAAAGACATGTACAGTTAGTTTTAAAAGTGACCGCTGCCATCGAAGCCCTTTTTCTGCCGATTCATTTTTCTAGTAAAATGCGATTGCGTCTTTTGGGATGTTTCTTTTAAAGATAAGAAAAAAGAACGATTCAAAAGGGTGAAACCTCAGTTGAGGATCATTGTACCATTTGTCATGGCGCGGGAGGGTCCCAGAGGACGCGAGGCCTCCGTCATCAATTTCATAGTACGCGCGGCTCGCCCTCACTCGCCAGGAACCGCTGCCAATTGGTGCGGATCGGGACGCCGCGGCGCGACGCAAACTTCTGCAATGTTTTGTATGATCAGGACCCGGCACCATCGGCACTGGAGCATCTCCTGACAGAAGCTACTCAAACAATAGTTTCTTACTATAGTACCTCAGCACATATGTACATTAATTAAGGTACTGTAATTACAAGGAGTTGATTGAATATATTTACTTACATGCCGCGAAAGATATCAAAGCGCTCAGCGACCAGCGGTCCATTACCAGATTGAATCACAACACGCGCAATAAAGTCGTCCCCAATATTGAGACGAGTCCGTATCTGTCGGGAACAAGCGGCAGCTTCTAATTCACGGCTTCCACTCTCAAATTAATTAAAAGTCGTTTAATAAAAACGGTAAATTTGCTGTGTATCGTTTTTCGGCAGCGCACCGGCGCGGCCCAATTATTGGAGAACACGTTTCGATTTAATAAAGCAATTTAGAAAAAGAGCAATTTGCATTGGAATGAGGCAAGGGTTGTCTGGCAGGAAAGAATCGGGGACCAGGAGAGCAGTGGCCGAGCACCCTCCGGGGACTCCCGCCCGGTGCCGCCGGCCGCACGCCCCGCCGGCCGCACGCCCCGCCCGGCGCGGCGGCAGCGCGCTGGAAGATTGAAAGTGAGCTCTATATTCGTAGCGACGCGCGCGACCCGCCCGCCGCCCGCCTCAAGTAGCTTCCTTGCTGTTGCTGTCAATACATGAAAAGTCTGTTGTTTGTGTTATATTATGGCATTGTTCTAAATAGTTTTTAGTATCGCCCCTTAGGCTACACCGATCTTCCAAACAGCCTGTAATTTAAAGTTTCATCAAGCACCATTGAGCCTGACAAGGACTCTTTTATTAGGACATTAAAATAAATAAATATACATAATTATGTTCCTCGTATGTGACGAGAATTTTAAGAATAATACTTTATTCGGACCCGAACTATGAAAGTAATTGGAATAAATAGGTTAATAGTATAAACATTTTCAAAACTCCTATTGTTTAGAATTGAAACAATTAATTTACAGTGAGATGAAACCGACGGCAATGGAGGCAAATTTGATCGCTCCGCCGCGCTGGTCCATTGACATCAATTTACATCACAGTTTACTACTGGATGTCTGGCGGAGATACGAATAACTTGTTATCATTAATCTTGCTCAGCGCGTCGTTGATACATTTTATTTGAAAACTATTTGGTAGCCTTAAGAGTCGTTGTGAAGAAGTAGAGACTCGAGCCTCCTGCCAGGTACAGTCAGGTATTGTAACACTGGTAGCACACAGCAGTCGGGAGTTTGAGAATGTGCGCGGATACAGGCAGGGGACTCGGTAGCTCGGTACGTACTCGAGTAGATAGCGGGGCTCTCGATTTTCAGTCGTAACTCTAAATTGATCGTCACGTGACACCGCAGGCTTAGCGCCGCCCGCGCCCCGCCTCGCCTCGTAACCCGAGATATGGGCGCCCGGCGAGGGCCGCATTGCATAAGTTCCCCGATTTCTCCTATAATTTCCGATCCCTCGGTGTAAGGAATATAAGGCAAGTTGGCAGTTTACAGGCCGCGCCGCGCCGCGCCGCCACTTAGCGAGTTTGTAATCGTTTGTTATGAGGAACAGTTCCGTCAACCTATTCGACGAGTTATTGGAACTGCGCGCCAGCGTTCCGCCGCTCGAACACCTCCGAGCAGCTAAACTAAGCCGCT
The DNA here is from genome assembly GCF_023101765.2 of Spodoptera frugiperda. Classification (NCBI taxonomy): domain Eukaryota; kingdom Metazoa; phylum Arthropoda; class Insecta; order Lepidoptera; family Noctuidae; genus Spodoptera; species Spodoptera frugiperda. The sequence goes on along the minus strand of NC_064214.1, from coordinate 6,673,340 downwards.
TGAAACCTAATGTATTAAGTTTGTTGACTCCTCTGCATAACCCTAGACTACTCTATGGACTACTCCACTCGGGCGCTGGACATGGAGCTCACACGTACTACTTACTTGTTATTTTAGTGCTGGTTGACTCTGACTGAGTCAGTGCTAGGACAACTCTTTCTTATGTAAAGGAGGCCAATGGTTTAGCAGTAACTATTACGGCATAATATGGATTAAGTTGGGTTTACGTATTAGCCATATGCATTGACCAGCTGTCCAAACTACAATAATTTCCAAATAAAAATAGTTCAAAATAGCGCCAATGTATGATGATGCTGCTGGTTAATTGGTATATCATCAATAGCGTCGGTGTGTGGCACGGGCAGCGCCACGCGACGCGGTCGTTACACCATCAATTCGCAGTCATTGAGTCGCGCCCGCTGCGGCGCTGTGTCTAGTTGACCGCCACACATGCAGCCTAATGATGTGTTTAAACTACACACAGCACTCCTACATTGATTTATACGATATACTCAAAGCGTTTCAAACACATGTAGCGTAATAGATATCTTCTTAAAAAAAGAAGCAAGGGAAACTATTTCTTTTCTATTCTAATATGTGCTGCATCAGAGGCTTTCATTGTTTCAGTTTATTTTTGTTTGTTGTTACTACAGTACTAATAGTTCTGGCTTACAGGAGTTATTAGGATTAGGAATAAGTGGCTCGTCCACCATGAGACGGTGCAGGATGTAGGCGCTCCAACACTAGAGCAGGCAGCTGGCTCACCAACAAAGAGCAAAGTGCCGAGTAACAAGCTCGAGGCTCCGCAATAAATTATAAGGAATAACGGAGAATGAGATTGTCGGAGTCTGCGTGCAAAACACAAAGACTGCAAATTAATTACCCACCTTTGTTTTTACAAGACAGAAACGTTTTTATCGAACTGGACCTCGCTGAGGACTCAGTACTACTGTTACATTTGAACTGTGTTGACTGAGCACAACAAGCTGTTGATATGTTTATTGTGTTATGTCTGACAGTTACTTTAAAATATGAATCCTAGAAGACTGCGATATAATGACACAGCTACAGCGCTGGGTAATTTATCAATGCGTTCGTTTAAACCTTTAACTTGTTGTAACCTTTCAAAGTTTATTTTTGTGTTCGCAGACGACGCGTGACGTCACCTATGCCTACTACGCAATCAATCATTTGTCAAACTTTAATTTTGTTTCAGATAATGATTCACTTCAAAGAAACTGAGATGTAAGATGTCACATACACCTGGAGCTTTCCTATACTTGTTGTTACATTGGTACTCGACATGACCAGGTTAGCTTGTGTTAAGTTTTTGTCTCCTGTTGTCTTCTTCATTTGGATAAAGGAAACACTCTGACCTACAGACTCTTATTAATTTATGGTAATTTGTGTTTAGCCGTGCCGGTCGAGCCAAGCCCGGCAACATACTTGTAACACACTAGTGCTACGTTACGTTTATGAAGCAGTTAAGCGGATTTTCTTTAGTCTTGGAACTAATATTCCTAAACCAAGTTGTGTTTGTCGCCGTTTTTATCAAAGTAGCAATATTGTAGTGCGCGCGGGTACAAAGGGACGGCCGTCACGTTTGATCCATTTAGATGTGTACCGACAGTGGCAGTGGGCCATAAACCGAGGGACATCTGTCCTCACTGGCAGATAGCGGTGCCGGCGCCAAACGAGGCTCTACGAGGGAACATCACAACATGTATCGAGTCGATGACACGTTGCCAGGGACCATAGTGTGCGACCATACTTTTCATTTCACCATCATGAGCGACACATGTTAATGTTGTTCAAAATGAACATTCAGGAGAAATGGTACCACGGCAGTGTAAGTGAACATCTCACCAGCTCGGCGCGAGTGGGAGACAAGAAGAGACAAAGCTGTAACTCAGTGGCGAGTCAACAGCCGGCGTGCTACGTGCCGCCGCGCGCCGCCCGCGTGCCGCGATATACAGAAGGTTCACTCTCACTGGGTAGGCACGCAAGTCCAGTCCAGACGCGTTCAAGGTGTATAACTAAGTTAAATTCACTGAAGTCACCGAGTCAGTAAACTAGTTCATGCATTTATTCATTTGTACGCTTTGTTAATAAAACTATAATAAACATTTCTTACAGAGGTTTGCCGCCCTCTTATATCACGGCCTAAGCTCAGTAGCGATTAGGTGTGTGAAGTTGACTTTCTGCTGGCTTGTACCTATGGGAGGTACCTCAGCGAGGGGCGCTAATCGAACGAGATTGGTTTCATCGGCGCTCACGCTGATTTACACCCCACCTGACCTGCGGGGCGCAGTGGAGGGGTGCGGGGTGCGGGGAGTGTCTCACGTAACGCTCACTACGACCATCTTGGGTGAAATACTTATTTTTAATTGTAACATGAAGATTTTGTGGTTACATTATTTATTGTACAGACTACTATCAAGGCGATGTCTCCGACAGTCGTCTAGTAGAATAGTTCATAGAGAACTCCAATGGATTATGAGGTCATTGATATTTGTTATCACAGTGCGATCATTGATGTTACCTACCTACATAAGATTAACAGAAACATAATGAGATAATCCCATCGAGTCGTTGAACTAGGTACACAAGTACAATTTTACAATAGCTGGGTGAAGTATTTGCACGAGATATTTGTCCACACGCAAATTTAATTCTTTTCCAATCAGCCCCCCCACCGCGCCCCGCCTGAAGAAATACATTCGTGTGTAGAATTGATCGCTGACTGCGTTACATGTAAATGTCATACGAATGTTAGACTAGATTCAAGGGTCGGGTACAGTGGGTGCAATGATTCGCTGTGCTGTACGTATTACTGTATGGCAGTAGCACCACTACGTAACATACTATTCGATAGTGTAATGTAACGGGCGCGCGTAATGAATTGTAAAACGCGCGTCAACTAATTACACGACACCAGTACGTGGATCGTGGAGTACATGTATGTATTGTATGTAGCACGCCGCTGCCGGCTGCCGGCTGTCGAGTGGTACATCTAAGTGCTCCGCGATGTTGCCGGTGTTGTTCCCGTGTCACAATAATTTTATTACTAAAATCGAAAACCGAATTATACAGAGCTAATTTGCCGTAGATCTCATTATCAGATAGGTAGATTTATGGAAACGGCCCGAATGAGCGTGCTTGCTAATTGCTTTACAATGTTTGCGATATTCCAGTTTTGTCATAACAATGTTTCGGTATTTATCGCCGGGTTTATGCCGCATCTAGATAATAGTTGGTTTCCTGCACGAGTACCTATACAAACTACTGTTTTACGGTTTATTGCGAAAAGTGTTTGGATAGTGTTCATTATTGTACCTACTCAGTTTGCATGGATACTAAATGTACTGTCTGTTATATAAGGTACGTTTCTGTCTCAAAAATTGTTAATGTGGCGCAACTAGCTTACCTACCGATGTATGTGTGTATGTAGTTGTAAGTCTCGGCAGGTGGCAGCACTTTCAGTGTCCTGACCCCACTGCGCGTGACATTCAACGTCACATAAATCTCATCATACTTACACATAACAAATGAACGAATGAATCCTCTTATATATTCCTGTAATATACTGGTAGCTCCACTTACTAATTAAACAGATTTCATATAAAAACGAGCAGCTGCAGTGGCTTTAATTAATTCGATGTACGTACATGTATCGTCTGGGTAGATCTTATATTTAGTACCATACTCATCTGGTTTTTAGGGTTCCGTAGCCAAATTTTAAAAAACGGAAACCTTATAGATTCGTCATTTGTCTGTCCGTCCGTTATCAGTCCGTAGTCCGTCCGTCCGTCCCGTGAGCGTCCGTCCGTCCGTCCGTCCGTCCGATATGTCCAGCCATTTATTTCATAACTGTTTCGGTATATAGTCGAAACCGTAGGTTTATGTATTTCGATAACCGCTATTCGAATTTCCTGACGATACCTAAATTAATAAATTTAAAAATTTAAGGCGGGCACAATACATGGAACTGATTCAAAAAAATTTTTTTACCTAACCTATCAGTTTGATGGGTGTCTAAATGGATAGGTCTTTAAATAAGGTACATTAAGGTTTCTAAAACCATTGTTCGTCAAAATCAACCGTTTGAAAGTTAGACACTTCCAAATGTGGAAAAATGTAGTGTCCCCCCCCTCTAACTTTTAAAATAAGAGAGTTAGAAGCACAAAAAAAAATGATATGCTGTAGATTTCAATAGAAACTAACAACGAAAATTAATTTGAACGAGATATCATTATTAGTTTCCTAAGAAATAAAACATTTTCAAAAACTCGCAAATATAACTTTGTCGTTCATACAAACTCTATGCAAAACCAAGTTATTTTATTAACTTTTATATTGTGGCATCTACTTGCTGGGTACGGAACCCTATCATGGGCGAGTCCGACTCGCACTTGGCCGGTTTTATAATAATCAAGTTCGCTTGATTCTTGGAATGACAAAGTAAAATTATTGTGAAAAGTAACAACTTTATAAAATGTAATTATAACAAGCAAGCTGTACGTATATTGTATAAGCATGGTGTAGTTGTACGAGTACCCCCCCCAACAACGAGGTGTGTACCAAGCAGCAAGCATCACTAAGTGATTCCACGTCAGTCGCTCGAGCCGCAGGCTTTACTGAATTTATGAAAATTTCAACTTTCCTCCACGTCACCGGGGATTCGATGGTGGCGGCCAACTTTATACCCATAATGTCACATGAAAATGATGAAAACGACACTTTGGGGATACCACAGTATCAGTTCACGCTGTTTAAACTGTTTCACGTGTTCATAAGGTCCATTATTGCTTGTTAGAGCGTAATGTGTGGATGGCAGTTTGAGTAATGTCGGGGCAAATGTAGCGAGCGTCGTTTTTGGTCAAGTCTGTTGATCCTATTATGATAGTGGAGCTGAGCGAGCGCGGAGACAGTGCGAGCTCGCGCGGTGTCGCGGTTGCTGACTGCGCGGGGGTTTGTAAAACAAAATTGCTCGTGTGAAGCTATAACGATACTTCAACAGAAATCATCAATGCAATACTTACATTGTAGGCTGGCGCTCTGTAAGAAGCGCCAGCCTACAATGCTACCATGTATGTATTGCATTGATTCTATTTTAATGTTTAGCTTCCTTTAAGTTTCGGGAGATTTACCTATACAATGTATAGCATGGGACTTCTAACCTGTTAAGGCTGAGTACTACATCTAATTTTATCGACAACAATATAATATGGGGGTTGAACCCCTAACTGAAAATATTGAAAAATAGTGATTATTTCGGTATAAATAATTCACAAATGATTTTTTTTTCTCACCAAAAGATTATCAAACATATGAAAAAAGTAATGAATTAGTTAGCCAAGGTTAGCTACCGTTTGCTCATTATGTTTCCGACGCATACATTTGATATCACAAAAAGTAAAAAAAATATTAAAATCGCCACGCATTGTTAGGGGAGGGGATTCAATCCCTACGCGCACTACGATAAAACATGTAGAACTCAGCCTTAACGGGTTAAATCTCACCCCTATCACATTATATGTATGCATTAGACACAACAGATTAATTATTTCTACTTGCTTCACTTCACTTCACACTTTAAATGTTGTACTGTAACAAATTAACATGTAACGTGGATTAAGCGTACCTATAGTGTGTTTTGAAAAAGATGAAATGGATCACTTGAGCTACGGCTCATTATGTCCGCGCCACATTGTGCACACAATAAAGTCGGCACGCATTGTGCTTCAATCCTACGCACACTACAAAAACATTAATCACGTCCGGAAATCGAACCCGAACCGTTAAGTTCGCAACACACAAAGAAGTTGGTCTTACAACCTGCCACCGCGCCACGACTGTACTAACATTATGGATGCGCCGTAGTACACCAAGATCAAGAGGTTACAAGTTGACAATTTTTTACGGGCTTATATAAGGCTTGAAACTATATCAAGTTCCTCGTCAAAACATTACGTGATTAAGCCGATAACATAATAATTAATTTAGTGACGTGTCAATGATAAAATTCCTTGTCTTACCTTCATCTCATTATCAGTTTATAGTGAGTTGAATCACTAAATTTATTGAAAGCTGCTGAAATAATGTTAAATGGTGTCCTAAATTATAAAGTGACTGCGCCTCATGCGTTAGTGTACTTCTTCGATCAACTTAGGCAGAGTATCTTCTTCCTAGCTCCGAGCCGCGGCGCGAGGACAAAAAGTAAATGAGCGCGCGGCCGCTTGATTGACGCGCCGCCGCGTGTCGCTCTATCACACACCTTGGTTTTTGTTTACTATTGCCATCACACATCCGTCGTATGCCAATATTCCTTTATAGTAATGTACTATTTCGAACAACAACGAATTTAAAATACCAACGAGAGATATAATTACATCGCCGCCGCCCCGTACTAAATTAATTTCTCAATGCCAGCCTATGTTTGCTCAGCTAATGTTTACCGAGAGCATGGAATAACTTAAACAAAAACAATCGAAAAACTTGTCGCTTGTTGTAACATTATCATAAATGCACATCCCTTGTGTAGCAAACATTAACTAACAAGTACTGAAATATTATTTTATTATTATTAAATATTGAATAAAGATTAACTGGTTATGGAGTGGAAGTATTTGTCTCAGAATATATACTTCGTCTGTATGTTTCAAGTTAAAACAATCTGTTATAATGAACCATGAGTTTCACTTTAAGTGGAAATCGATCGAAGTTAGCAGGCAACTGGGTGGGTTGGTTCTTAGTAAAGACCCTTTAAAATATGGAGAGTTTTGTATCGCACGGAGCATTATCGCTCGCTGGGAGGGAAAATAATTGAAACAAAAATAATATCGAGTGAGAATGCAGCAAACAGCGGCAGCGCGGCGAGGAGCCGAGCATTTGGCAGGTATTGCACATAACAGGTATTATTGGGCGTTACGCCGTAATCTCTTTATACGGAGCGCGGCGCCGGCCTTTTTAACCCCCGACGCAAAAAGAGGGGTGTTATAAGTTTGACGTGTCTGTCTGTCTGTCTGTCTGTCTGTGGCACCATAACTCCCGAACGGATGCAGTGATTTCAATTTAGTTTTTTTCGTATGAAAGGGGACTGGTGCGAGTGTTCTTAGACATGTTTCATGAAAATCGGTTGAGCCGTTTTAAAGTTATGAGCGGTGAAAGTGGGGAGATTAGCCGAAGGTCTGCAAATATACTGGGATGGGGTCTCAAATTAAACCGCGCTGAAAGAAGATATTGAAAGATATTATTTCTTTGTATTAACAAAAATAAAAAGTTAAATAAAAAAATTAAAAAAAAATTAAAAATTTAATAACAAAAATATAAAATTTTTAATTTAACGTTTTATTATAAACAAAAAATCTTGCACCAATATAATCTTTAGCCTACTTATAGAAACAAAAACTAGTAATTAATAAGTCAAAAAAATAAATAAAAGCGAACGAGCTTGACCTTAGATGTAATCTTTACCTTAACAAGAATCGAAATTATAGTAAGTATATGTAATATACTAAGCCTAACTTAACCCAACCTACCTATAAAAAGTATAAAATAAAAAATTAAATTAAAAATTTAAAAAACCCCCGACATAAAAACTTAATTTCCCTTTAAAAAGTAAAAAATAATAAAAGAAACTTAATCTTAAAGTAGCTAAGAATGTACTAATAATTCTAAAAAAAATACGTCTCGTTGGGGGACCGCATTCATACGGACTGTACACCGCCGCCCGCGCCGCTATATTTCTATTTTCTGCGTTATAGTTAAGTACTTAAACATCAATTTACTTTAATGTTAACACCAAGCATGTGATACGACTTATGAACAAATCGTAAATAAGTAAGAAATAATTAGGAGCGGTCCCCCAACGCGACGTATTTTTTTTAGAATTATTAGTACATTCTTAGCTACTTTAAGATTAAGTTTCTTTTATTATTTTTTACTTTTTAAAGGGAAATTAAGTTTTTATGTCGGGGTTTTTTAAATTTTTAATTTAATTACATTGTAATCCGCGGCCCGCCCGCCGCCCGCGCGCCGCCCGCGCGCCGCCCGCCGCGGCCGGCTGCCTGATGGACCAAATGAACTCATTACTTAAAAGGAACACACCTAATTAAAATTCAACGAATTTCTTCCTACTTATTTAAAGTGTGATGAGAATTTAGTGTTATTAGGGATCGGTGCGAGTGGGCCCTCGTTGACCGTGGCCGCGCCTTATCCTTAACCGGATTCTAATTACTGGGATCACAATGTGGGTCGAGCCCGGCAGCCCGGCAGCCCGGCAGCCCGGCAGCTCGGCAGCCCGGCAGCCCGGCAGCCCGGCAGCCCAGCAGCCCGGCAGCCCGGCAGCCCGGCAGCCCGGCAGCCTGGCCAGGCGCGCGCTGACTGATATCTCGCCGTGTTGACGTATTGACGAAGTGTGCGTATTATCACGACTCATTAATAGGCGTCGAGTTCGCGTGAGGCGGTAACCGAACCCGGCACTTATGAAGACTAATGATCTACTTGCCAAGTTAAGCATTGAAAAACAAACAAAGCGTTAGACGTACATCAGTACTTATAGTGTAGTGGTTTATAGTAATGGCCAGTCAGTGTACAAGTCGTACACACACATACACATTTACATTATCACACCTACGATCTGCGTGTTGTGCTACTGTATACTAGTGTACACGCACGTGACACTGCACCTTCTGCACAGTACCTGCACAGTGGCGCCCTCCCAGCTGCCGGGAGTCTCGGAAGTCGAGACACTCGTCTTGTTCCCTGACGTGGATGTTTTAATTGTTGTAATTGGAGCATTCGCTTTGTTTAATGCACGTGTGAGGATGTTGGTAAGTTTGTCGCGAGTTTCCGTTTGTCATCCGAAAGTTGCTATTATACACGATGTCAAAATTTAATGGAGAAATGATGTCTTAATAACACATTAAAGTAAAATACATAATTGTAATTAGATATTTGTAAATAATGTAGTGCATGTTAGTTAGCACGAGTAGTTGCAGGCTCCACTGGACAGATGGCGCTGCTCGTGACCTCCCTGACTCCCTGTGTCTCCAGCTCCGTGTCTGCGAATACTCGCACTGTCAGACTTCCCTGTGATGGGTGTTAAAGTGCCGCCAAGGAAATTTAATCGTAGCTCGGAGGGTTACAAGACATGACGTCATTATGCTGCAGATTGCCGCCAGTAATGCCGTTACTGATTGAATATCCTCCCCTCACCCGGCGCCGCCTGCTAACAGCTATGCACTATCGCGGAATTATTTTATTACGGAGTAATCAAATTGCTGAGCCCAACGGTATTTCGGTAAAGTCAAACTTCTTAATGGGAAGACATTTCATAAATAGTCTGAAAGGTTTTTCATTTTATGTTTTTTGAAAATATTCCATCGGTGATCAGTTGCTAAGTATTTCGTTGATATGTAGGTTCTAATTGTGACTAGGTCAAATAATATTGAATCCGGCGATTAAAAAGTTGAGTTCACATAAACCAAAGGCCGAAAGCCATAAGACAGCGCGGCAGTCGCAGGGCGGGCGGCGGGCGGCGCGCGGCGGACAATGAGAGAGGTTGTGTCGTCACATCACGTGCGGGCGCGGACATAAAACCAAATGACTAATCCAATTACCGGGCGAAAGGCCAATCTGCCTTCTCATGACCATAATTATACTAACCTTAGCTTTTTGAGCGGCTAATAAAGGCCCCGTATTCTGTGTGTAAAATAAAACCCGCCTTTATTAGTGATTCCTCGTGTGTTCTCATTTTTGTGCTCGTAAGTAGATTCAGAGCTTCAGCTATTTTCAGCAGTTGATTCGACTTTAATTACAAAAAGGATATAACTTAATTTGCAGGCGAGCACGCGGTGAAATAGAAGCTATGTAGTCGTGCGACCCACTGGCTGAAGTTGTAGGGACAGTTGTACTACTAGGTACTTATTTTATGTTCCACATTAGGTCCACGTCATATATTTGTATTCGTAATAATGACTCCGTCCGTGTCCGCGTGTACTGAAGGCCCTGTAACACTTCACATTGTCTACGATTCAATGCGTAATTCCCTAATACGACTGTTCTTTCCGAATGAATTAAGTCCCTTCGAATTTCACTTTGATGATGTCTTAGAGAGTTGGGAACGCACTTTAATCGCTGCTCACCCACTTATTGAAGGGACCCGTTATGCTCCGGCACGGCTCGCCCCACTAATAAGTTTAGTGATTTAATTTCCTTTCTTCATACAAAGTCGCTTCATACTACACTTCACAGCCAAAACACGACTCTATTCCTTTCTATTAAGGTGTACTTGGCTTAGTAAGGTCGGCTTATGATTAAAACATATTGAATTCTCTATTGACGATATTATTTTCCGGAAGTCGCAGTAATGTAAGAGTTTTACATGAAATTAAGACGGTAACTCGTTACTGGGACAATTCCGCCGAATGGTTAGCTGAAAGTAAAACGTCACAATGACACATAAAACTTGGGACACAGTTGTAAACTCCGCGACGGTTTAATGTCTCCACTTATATTGTGTTCCTTCTTGCCGCTGGTGGGCTCGGCAGAGATATAATGATGAATGAACACGTCAGTGTCTGGGCGAGTGGCAGAGGGCAGCACTGGGCATGTTTGTTTGTTGTTATGGATTTGGTTTTATTTTTTTATGTAAATGTCTTTGTTTAATTAATGTAATGAGTACACTATAATTTAAATCAACTCTAAAAATGTTTTTTTCCTCTATGTGAGTAGCTCCTGAAAGGGATACATTGGCTGTGTTATATAACCTCAAATTGAAATACTACGTACTCTGAATAAAAGGGTCTTCTAGCAATGGCGATTACTTCGGACATACCTTTCCCGGCACCGGTTCGTGTTGTACTCCATTAAGTTGAAAAGCATTACTCGGACCCAAAAATCCATCACCAACAATATCACATCCGATTCCGTGAATTGAAATATCTCAATAATGACGACAGGACGTCACCTGCCCGGGCCACGGCGGGGCCGGGGGTGAGGCCAGTGCCCGCGGGGAGGGGGGGGGGACAGTACCAACCTCTCTGAAATGCGTATTCATAGTGGATTAACGACCGACGATAGTGGGCCTTTCACGCCATTAAAAGTGTTAAAAAGCGAGCTCGTTCGATACCGAGGTGGAGCTCCACTGTCGGCGGGCGCAGCGCGAGTAAAGTCTGTTCGATGGACAGTAATTTGTCATATTTTATTTAGAGTTACAATATACAGAATATGACGTAGGAAACTGCATCAATACTATAATATATAGAATTAGATTATAAAATGCTAAGAACGTCTACGTTGTAACGTCAAAAGTGCCTTCCTGGTCTAATTGAAATAAATAAGTTTGACTTTGACTTTGCCTTCCAAAGAATGCGCCTTGCAATATTAAGTAGTTAAATGTATTGTGAAAAAGGTTTTACGCTTATATTGTTTCTAAGGTTAGTTCCCGCTGACACCGGCGCCGCACAGAGCGAGCCTCTATATTTTTTCCATGGGCGCAATATATTACTGGAACACGTTGTATAAAGGCTTTAGAAATCTGCCGGTTAACGGTACTCGCTACCTCTGTACTGTACTGTACGTAATGTACGGGTACTGTGTCCTCTGTGCACAACAACAGTGTCGCTGCCCTCCACTGCATTGCTTCGGTTACACTATTGTTAGGAAAAACTAAAAACACTCATGGAAATATTAAATATCAATATATTTCGACTCGACTTTCTCACGTTCAGTCAGTTGATAGTGTACAAACTCAAACTCAAAATCTTTATTTGCATGTTAAGGTATTAAACAGGTCTTAATTTAAATATTATGTACAGCTTAACAGCCTTTTTCAGGCGTTGCAAATTTGCGGGCTTAGAACTACGTAAAACCTAGGACTTAGTATAAATTTATAGTATATATAATTATATATCGTATAGTATATACCTTATGTGTTGTTTGGTTTAAGATGGTTTTATAGTTACTTCAATCGTATCCAACAATTACCGATTAAATACATCACGAAAAATAAACAGTAACTGTATTTGCCTGTACTGTAATGTAATCTAACAATAATTCAAGACACTTTTGTCATTTCATGAATCGATGTGATTGTAAGCATGCCGTCACTTGTGAGCATGTGAAGTCGGTGGCGCCCCCTCTCGGAGCCACTCGGAGCCGGCCGCTGGTGGTCGGTGTGTGCACAGTGCTGGATCTATCATCATCTATCAGCCGCGCCGTTTGTTTACCAGCCCTGTGACGGGACACGCGCTACTGGGGGACACTTTCAGAAGACTCACTCAGAAATGATCAACAATAATGTACAGGTATAACGAAGTATTAATGACTCAGCTGAGTAAGTGTAGTATTCAAGTGGCCAAGGTAAAGTAATAGTGTAACCCATACCTATGTTAGTCTACCTACAATGCAGTATTGGTTGATAGAACAATTCTGTCCTTCCCTTGGCGTTTCTCAACGTGTCTAAGTACCCGATAAACTTATGTGATAGATAGTTCATACAAATTACGTTCTTAATTCAAATTTATCTGGGACATTAACTGTTAATTTCAACATTGTTTAGTCGGGATCGTTGTTCGTAGGTTGCAAGTTCATATTTCGCCCTCGCCAAGTCGGTCTGCAGATTATTGACTGTTTCCTGAAGGTTACTGAGTCCTGATACTTTAGCTTCCACCTCCGCAAGCCTGGTGTCGAAATCATCTAGTCTACCACTTGCGCCTTCCCATGTAATTTTAAGTTCATCCAACTCCTCCTTGATTACCCGGAGATCGCCTACCAAGGTTGGCAGATTCTGTAATTGGACCTTCATGTCACGAATTTCACTCAATATGGTTTCAAGTGACGCTGGTTCAGGAGTAAGCATAGCCGGTGACGACGATCGGCAGGTGGGGCACTTCTATTGAGCCATTCTAGTGGTACCAAGCTTCCTCCATCCGGTTTCGGAAATATTTGCACATCCATAATCTAGATGTTTCCTGCAGCTCCCACATTGGACTCCATCGCTGAACTGTACGTTACAAGCCGCACACGTTTTCATAATTGATGTACAAGTTAGTACAATTCAGACTAAACGCCAAACCAAGTTAAAAAACTGTGAACTTAATGTAATGTAAAAGATACAAAGGTTGGCGATCTATTATTTCGAGCGACTAATGCACTGACGAGTATCCACAGACGAGTGATATTGTGAAACTAAGTCTTTATCAGATTCAGTTTAGTGACAATGTTTAATGTGGAGCGAGTATTATTTGTAAGCCGGCCACAACCCGCAAAATGTGGTTCCATATTTGGTTAAATCCGTTATCAACGACTTCATACAAGTACACATGTTTGTGTGAAACCGTGCGGAGTGGCACTACTGTGTGGTTGACTGCATTGTAACTCGGACACTCGTTGCTTTTTAACACATCTTTATTGTGACGTCACTAAGTGGAGGGTGTCCACTGAGGGCCACTCTCACAACATAATCCTTTGGAAACCAAATACTTACGTGGTTTCAAAAGTTACATTGTTTTCCTAGCTGTAGTACCAGCACCTCGACTGTCTCTTTGATGTTGTACGCAATTCTGGTAAACTTACTGATAACCTACTACCCTCTTAGTAGCTTTCCTATCACGCGTGTAGGGTCGTGTAGGGATACATTGGAACAACAACACTGAGGCACTGGCACCGGCGGCTCGCGGACACAGAGCACTCATGTAGTGGACTCTAAACACGTGCTGACACTACCATCCACCGATTATTAATTAGATACGTTGGTGAAATTAGATCGCTGATATAAGTGCTTAGTGCCGAGCTCTCCATCAAGTGTAGGAATGCTACAAAATGATATCAGTTTCGTACGGTAACTCTCGACAACCACTTCATGGAATGCCATCGTAACACGAGCCAATGCAATGCCACTAATATTATACTAACTATCCTGGCGTAAGCTTGTTGATGCGAGCAGCTATAGAAATAATAATAAAGAGAAACGGCAAGACGCTGCCATGATTATTGAACCCCACACACACAACATTTTCTACGAGTACTTATTCAAAAGGCGTTTCGTTGACGGTAACTTGAGTGAACTTGTTCCAAATATCAAAGTTCTCAAATATGGGCTTCTTTACTCAAAATTCTCCCTTTTATGTTGTAAGCACTCGCTCCGTGGATTGAAAATATGAAATATTTACATATAACGTAGGTATGTACGTACATGTTATAAATTAGTAAGTACTGAAAGCGAGGAGTTTGAACGAGATTGATTTCGTTTAGATTCCAGCTCGTGTCGTGCAAATGTTGTTCAAGTTTCAAGTCGACTCATTAAAATGTCACTCTTTTTACATACGAAAAGGTCTACCAAAAGTAGTTGTGAACTTTTGATAGTTCTGCAGTGAGTCGGGGGTGAAAGTTTCAATTATCCGGTTGTCCTCGTACGATACAAAGCGTTCCACTCAATTCGACGTGTCTCCGACTTCCTTGGCAACAATTCTCAACAAAACACATTCAATTTCGTACACATTCAAATTGTAAGTAATTGGTATTTGTGTATAGTTGCGGGATTTGTTTCCGTGAGCGCACGACCGAGGCTCGGGAACTTCTCAACTAAAAAGAAACTTGAATTAAACAATGAATATTACAACAAATCACGGCGCGTTAACAACGATACCTTTACTTAACAAAATATGTTTATTTGTGTTTGTACAGTGTACACGGCCGGAGGTGCGCGGCCCCGACTCACGCAGTCCGCCGGCCGCCGCGCCTCACTCTCTGCCTTATGCCGCCGAGATAAGATCCTCGCCGAGTGTATAAGTGAAAGTAGTTGTTCGTAAGTCGTAAAGCCCACTAGCACAATAAATAAATAGTTGTAGGTCTAAAGTTGGCGCGGAACAAACTTGTGCACGTCTTCTCGATTTTTCCCTCAGCTCGTGAATTATTTACTTTTCCCCTTTGTTCCGATAGTTGGCAACTCGCGCCCTGGAAACAATATCATTGGAAATTATTGTTCATAAATATGTATGTGCTTCATAGCTGTGAATGGCCGCGGCCTTGACAGTGTCGCTGCCGGAGCGCGGCGCGGACTGATCCTAGGCTGGGGCTGTATATTTTAATGCAGGAACTTTTGGGGATCTCTCCCGTGAAGGTAGGCAGATACTTTGGAACGCCAATTGCTACAATTTGTACATACGTCTTCTTTGCCACACAATTTACCTTCTAGGACTCCGAAAAAATAAAAATGAGTAACCATGAAGGAAATTGCAGAAAGGGCACATGAAGTGATTAATATATTACTAGCTTTGATCATAATAAAAATGTATAGAATGGAATGGTGGTATATCCTACGGGTGGTGGTAGAACAAAACTCCAGTAACTTCGTAGCTAACAATTATAATAGTGGACTGTATATAAAGTACAACTTAGGAATGACCGAATTAACAATTAGAAATATGAAGTAAGCGCGCGCTCGGTACGGTGGACGATGACGCAGTGCTTGTGTGAGAGCCGGCGCGCGCGCCAGCTGGTCGAGCGCCCCCGCGCGCCCCCAGCTCCCGCCCGCGGTCGGGGCGTAGTGATGTTCCAACAGTATAAATTAGAAAAATCATTCAATGTTCTTTCACTGACTTCAGTTAAGTCAGTTTTTAGTAAAAAAATATCACTTTAACTTGACCTAGGAATCGAATTGACCTCGTCTTGCACTCAAAGAAAGAGGCAGTTTTTTATCAATAATAATTCTGAATATACCGTCATACGAGTCCATACATTTCTTACTTAGCGTGTGCCTCGGAGATTGAGTGTCGGCCGGGGAAAGTAATATAATATTATATACTCATAATTAGTTTTCCGCAGATCCAAGGATGTCAATACATAGCTGGGAGAGTAGTGGCAGCAACCCCATCAGCCGATGATGATATTACTAGCAATCTGCGCGCGTCCCCCGTGCACGGCGCGCGCTACAATCACGTTCCCGCGCCGCCGGCCCGCCGGGAGCGGCGCGTATAAATATCCAAAACATGTTTACGGCCAGTCCTCAAGGCGTTCACAATGTAATTTTCTTCAGCAATCTGTTCGGGAATATTACCACCGGTATTTATTCCCGGGCTCATTACAGTCGCGGGATCCAATCGCGGGATAAGATTCCCGACGCCGGGATCGCATTGGTCGCGTACTCCCTAGAGTCGAGTTGAGATGTGAGTCCCCGGTATAACTTGAGCTGTGCCGAGGGCGCTGTGAGTGGGACAAGCTTTCTTGGAGGAAAGGTCATGTCCGACTGGTCGTGAGGTTATGATTCGATATAGCGGTTATTGGGGGCGTAGAGGATACTCCCGTGTGATCGAGGTGTCACAAAATAGTTTTTCCGGTTCGTTTCGCAGGCTCGTCATGTTTACCTTGATGTGGCTCGAGCCGTGTTGCTGCTGTGAGGCTGCGGAGTTGTGTTGCGGCCATGCTCTGCGGGAGCGAATATCGAATAAATAGATTATCTCACGACATGTTCACGGGGAAATTTTCCCTCATTTCTAAGACTGTCTTGAAAGGAAATGAAACTAAATAAACTCACCGGGTCCCAAGATTTACTCATTTTTATGAAGTTTTTAACATTTCCTAAAATAGAAGAACGTGGATTGTTTAACCTGCCGCGACGCACAGTGCCTGTGTATTTATAAAATGTTCAGCCTTACAGCGTTACAGCATCCTACCGCCGGATCCTTCACAAGTACTTTCAAAAACTAATTTGAATACGTTGCATGTCTGAAGGGAACCTAACAACCCAACTTTTGCAGTTTGCATTATCTTACATACTTTCACCGACTTTTTATAAACTTTGATTTTTCACCTCCCTGACAGGGATGGAAGTTTCGCGGCGATCTATAAAAATAAACGGCTTCGAGGCGGAGCTGCCGAAGTTGGTGGAGTCACAAGCTTAGCGCCGCGCTCGGCGTGGCGTGGCGCGGCGCGGCGGAGCGGGCCGGCCGCGGTCCGGGCGCGCACGTGCCGGCCGCGCCGTGACCGGCGTGCTGAATGATTCGCTTCCGAGGTTGCCCTAATGTTGCACCTGACGACATTATTTCCTTCATTTTAATTTAAATGCGCTGTTTTGTACAGTAAGTGAACTGTCTATGTGTCTGAGACACGTTGTGAGCAATGTCTGGCTAAAGTTTGGACTACATGTCTGCCGCACGAGAACTTTGGCAATACACACGACTTCGTGTCAAGTTGGTATAGTTCAAATTCAAAATGTTTAAACGGTTGACAATAATAGTTCTGTGTTAGTGAAGTAAGGGCACTACGCAGTGAATAAGGTTCAAGTTACGGGAGTTATCTAAGTACTACCGGTAGAATATATTGGTACAATACATAACACGATAATACTAAACGAATACAAAATAATGTGAAATAACCGTCGTTTGAGCGAAAATAGTGTAGAAATACTTTTATGAGGTACTCTGGAGGCGGGCAGGTCTCCCCAAATAATGCTGTCACGGCCCAAGAGGTAATCTCCAGCAAAAGTATGGAAACGGCTGTCTGTACTGTTGTGGAACTTTCACTGGGACGGCACGCACTGGGCGCGGGGACCGCCGACATTGTCGCCGGTGTCTTGTAATAATGGCACGGCTTGCAGAGGCTTGTCTTTTTAATTCCCTGCATTTGCGAGTAGATGCGATAACATTAGTTATGTCAGTATGCATTGCGATGTGAACAGTAGATAGTATACACGAGTATAACATTAGCTTTGAATTATGAATGTCTTCATGATATGATGATGTAATTGATATAATTAATTATGATAAATATAATGAGATATAATCAATCCATCTTTATTACTTCACGGGTTTATGTCCACGCTATCAATTATATAATATAATTACAATTATATAATATCATATATTTTTAATTTACTTAGTCTGATTGGTAGTGAGTGATACAATTATATTTGCTTTGCTCCATGACTTACGCACATAAATTGTTTGTTTATTTTTATTAATGAAATGTAAGCAATAACATAGTTACGTAAGTTGTATTACTAACAAACTATGAAGCAAGTCTCTGAAATAAACGTTTTATTATTATTATTTTATAAAGGTAATGTTATATTGTGGTATGTTTTGTAGGAACGACGACGGCTGACCCGCTGTTCACCGCGAGACAGAAACAGTCGCGGCGTGCAGCGCGCGTGGTGCGTGCGCGTGACCACAACTCGGAACTTGTGTTGTGTGTACGTGAGCGGCATAGCGCTCGCGATAAATATAACCGTTTAAGCCGCCACCCCCTCCCCCCTCTACACCCCGCCCCACCCCGCACCCCTCCCCTCACGCTTCTTAATTTGTTTGCGAGCCACCTTCCGACATCATTTGACTAATTGTACAGGTAAATCTTTGCCAGCTCTTCCTTGTTCTTTTTTTAAATATTTTTTAAGCTTTTATGTAAAGTTAGCTTGGACTGGTGTACAGAATTATTTTAATTGTTGCTATTATTCAAAGGCTCAATGAGATTTCGAGACATTCAGCAATATTTTTTTTATCTTCAAGAATCATTTAAACTATGTATTCATGTAGTTATAGCAGAAATAGATAATTATTTATAAAAATGTGTGGAAGAGCCATGCTTCGGCACGAATAGACGGGCTCGACCGGAGTGATACCACGTCCTCACAGAAAACCGACGAGAAACAACGCTTGCGTAGTGTTTTGTTGTGTGAGTGAGTTTACCGGAGGCTTAATCACCTCCTTCCCAATATTCTCAATCCGCGATTTCCCAACAACCCTGAAATTTCCCCATAAGGCCGGAAACGCACTTGTAACGCCTCTGAAGTTTCGGGTGTCCATGAGCTCTGCTTGTTGTTTTTTTTTTTTTTTTACAGTTTCAAGTGGGTCCATGAGCGTTTGGCGATTGCTTACCATTAGAAGATCCCTCTGCTCGTTTACCGGCTTATACCATAAAACAAATATTAAAAAAAATCTTAACTGAGCGTGTCACGGTTCAGCTCTGTTATACGAACCTACAATACCGTGTATGTGTATCATTAATCTCCGCGCCGTAGTTAGGTCGCGTGTGACCACAAGCTGGGAATGTGAACTAACCTTATAGTGAACCCTGCTCCTCCGCCCAAGGTCACGATCTATGTTTCAGCACTCCTTGAATATTTCGCCGCGCTTCGCGTGAATTTATAAAGTGCTGAAATCCCCGACGTGCTTAAATAAACGGTTTAGTGCTGTTACTGAGACAGGGACAGGTACTCGACTTGCTTTATGTACTTGTTATGATATTGAAGGTCATTGACCTCGCCGGTGGCTACTCTGAACATGTAATCTCTGCGAGAGGAACACGCGAGGAGTGGTTTGCTATCTAAAACAAACGATCGTATAATTGGTGGTGAGCTATAACTAGTCGTGTTGTACTCAGTACATTCATACGCTGTGAGCGCAGTGACAGTTTCACAAAGAAATTAGGACGTGACAGTGTCATCAGCAGTCAGTGCAACATGTGTGTGTGTGTGAGTCCACCCGCATCTGTTGTGTGTATGTGTGTGTCAACTGTTAACCCAATCACATTGTTTCATGTTATTTATGAAGAGCGCCTTTGTTAGTCTGTTGTGGGCTGCACTGCTGATACTATTACCTGCCTAATGTAATGGAGGAGAATCAGAGTTTTTTAGGTATTAACCGTGGAAGTTATCAATTGAAAAATACAAAAGCTGGACACTACTTAAAATACTCTGGATGATACATACATGCAACAGGTATTTTAAAACATACGTTGAATATTAATAACCATGGTTGTTGTTCAATTTAATTAATAAAAATATTACGGGATTTTTTAGTATTCCGCATCTCCACAGTCTTTAGTTACCATAATCTACACTAGGGTAACATTTCCGCGGTACAAACAAGTCGTGACGTGGAAATACTCGTAAATCGTGAGTGCAGCGACGGCGGGGCGCGGGGTGGGGGGGGAGGGACGTGATAGGTGGGTGACGGCGCGGTAACAACTTCACTCGTGGTCCAGCAGCAAGTTGTGACGTCACCGCCACGGCTGGTACACCCCATCACCAGATCGTTTGATTTAACGGGAATAGCACTTTATACGAGATAAAGAATCTGTTGTTTCGTACAATCAGTACATTATTAGCCAAATGGCCTAGTTCTCATACAGTAATCAAATTGCCGAATCTCTAAACAGTTCGTTAAAGTCACGTTTAATGACTTCAGGTGAAACCTTTGTAATAAATGTAATACAATGAGTGCTTGAACAGGTCGAGTTATTAATCCTCATACGTTCCCCAGTGAGACAGGCGCTGCAGCTGCCATGCTGTGCAGCAGGTGCTGTGCGCCACAACTGTAAGTTAGATGGGAACACCTACTTAAATCCTAGTTCACCTGCCACTTACCACAGCCAGCGGTGGTGAACGCGCGGCCCGCTGTGCATAATATGGCATTATCGTGTGTCGCACGCCGCGCTGCGCCGTCAGTCCAAGCGGATTAATCTAAACAATCTTAACTAAGTTCAGTGCGCTGGCTGTACTCTGGGGAGCAACGTGGCCCAACAACGAGACATAAGCGATTTTATAATAGACAGTGAGAAAGTACAAGAGGTATGTTGACTATAATATTACGGGAGTTTTATGTTTCAGCATTATTTACATTTAAATAATAATTCTAATTAATTATATTATTGTATGTGATTAAAAATAACATGTTTCAGTTAAACATGCGTGTTCAATTGTATGCCACAAATAGTTAATAGTATTCCGCGAGTGTGCGTAGCTTGGGCCGCATGTGAGGCGGTGGTCGCGGACAACGGTTGAGCGCACCTGGCCGACAGTCGGGAACTAGTGTTAAACAACTATTACGTAGCGACCCCGGCGACGCCCGTCCGTGCGTTACACTCGTTTCGCGTGAATGTTCTCAAATATCTTAATTCATCACTGAAAGAAATATAAAATTAAATTAATCAATCTCTCGAGTTTATCATAACATGAATTTATGAAATATGTTGAAATAACATATTACTATTGTTACTCTAATTATAAATAAATGAAATCGTACTTTTTAACGTAATAAAACTAATTAAATTACGCAAAATTAATCTCATTGCGTATTTATTAATAAGCTGTGATCTATCAGTTCGTAGCACTACCGTAGCCAGTTCTACGAAACTCGTAGCAGTTTGCTACGCGGTTAATTTGTTTTAAACGGTAGATTGAATTTTCATTAATTTGTTTTCTTTTGTGGGAAATGAATTTATTTGTTTGTAATATGATAACTTATTTACTCAATAAGGCGAAAATAATAAAAGTCGTAGTGATATCAAAATAAGGAATCCTACGTGGACTAGTATGCTAGGCAGTGTCGGCAGTAGTGCGGGCAGTGGTCGGGCGCCGGGCGTCGGGCGGCGCAATGAGACGCGCCCTATATCACCGGCAGCAATTTAAACGTCGGCTCGCCTACTCGCCGGAATAAATTCACCAAAGTGTCAAACAAGCGGACAACTTTCGCACCTGGGCTCGTGGCACCACACCGCTGCAGCCGGACCAATCCACGAGCGGTAGCTGGGCTCGTATATTCTTGTATAACGTATTTATACTACTATAGTGCATTGACGATTCTTTAATAAAAGCTACATAATTAGATTTATATTTTTTGTAAACGTTGAATATTTGTTGTTACGAGCATGAGAGACGTAATCAGAAGGAAATTTATTTCAATACAAAGAAAATATATACTTTAGATGATTGGTTCAGTTGGATATTGTTTGTGGTTCTTTCATTAGTTCAATTTCCATAGTTAAACATTGCAAGAAAAGGCCACGAAAATAATACTGCACTGTGCAACGTTTCGCAGTATTAACCAGCAATATCATCAATGCCATGTACACAGTATTAAACACATACAAAATATTTGTGTAAATCTTGATATCTTGGAGCACATCTTAAGTCCCGCTGTATCTTGTCGCTTGCGTCGGGGGTCAGTCATTTAAAAACACCTTACTTGGTATCCATCTACAAAAACTGCTCCCGAGCGACGGCTTCACAGTTTTTGAGAAAATTACTTCCAAATTACACTTAGCAGTAGTTGTCTCAAACTGTGAGCTGTATCTTAATTACCTTGAACACTAATTATTGGCTAGAGACTGAATAGTATAAACTCAAGTATTTACGAATTTAAACTCACAACAGGATTGACTTGATGTTGTAACAAACTCTATGAATCTAACATGTATAGAATAACTTTCAGTATCACTGTCTGACATACTATAGTACTGAGGTTTGGTGTTCCATTACTGTACCTGCCTCCATACTTACTATTTCACCGGAATAGGTGAAACCTCTTCAGTGATGCTAATTAGTCAAGCGATAGGTTGCAGCGGTTTCACTTCATTAATGCAATCACTGGATTTGAATTCACTTCCCACCTCCAGCCATTCAATGTTCTGTTCAACCTTTGCACAGAAGCATATTGTGTCTTTTAAAAAAATTTGAGAAATTCGAGAGAGTGCCAATTAAAGTTTCATTTCACTTCATTGACGGAGTTCACATTATTCATCAGTGTTTACACTTTGCTGTAATATTGTATTGTTGTAAATAAATATTTAATTGTACACGTTCAATTTAGTCGGATAGTAAATCAGCTACAGGAATGCATAGAATATAAATAAATCATGGAGTGTACAAAGGATTTTAAATTAGAAAACTCCGTTACTAACCAATTTCTGTACTACTTATCGAGTATAAGTTACGCGTATATACGAGTAATACTCATATCTGTGTAATCTGGCAAAGATTACGAGTAATGTGTGAACATTTCTCAAAATAGGGGAACATCGCGCGTCATTAGTGTAACAGGTGCTGGCGTGATCACCACGCGCGGGGTTCAATTTGTGGAGTCTTCGTAGAATAAGATATAATACCTGTATCTTAATATAGCCATCTATACAAAGCTTTATTGTAAAAACTTCTACAACTTAGTAGTTGTTAACTTTCAGCGAAACTTATTTTGTGTGTGTAACAAAATTTTATGATCTCTTTCAAACTCAGTAATATCTACGGAGAGAATCGGTATAAAGAAATCGGTGAAGGAAGTGTTGGTACAGCAAGGCTGCAATTGATGACTGAACTTCCCGATGTAGGTGTACAACCATAGATTGTGTCTAGCGACAGTTTTAATTTGTGATATTCGCGCATCCGAAGCTAACAAGCGTCACTACGATACACACGTGGCACGGCACGGTGGCGGCGGGCGACACCGGCCGCGGGTTCACGCGTCACTGCGCAGCACCACACCTGGGCTCATTGCACATTGACTGGATGCGGTTATTAGCTTTGTGATTTCCTGAAATTTTACATAATAGAATGGAGTGTGAAATGATTTTTTCTAATTTTTGCTGGGAAATTGTGGGCGTCAAATGTATACACGTACAGTGTATCCCTTCAGGGATTTACGTTATTGATGAAAATTGACGAGCTTTAATGAATCGTTTAAATTTTTGTAAATTTCTCATGATCGATTAATTTAAATCGTGCTCCTTAATGTATTACGTTCCCTAAGGGTGTCGTCAAATGATCGTACGCAGAGAGCATGAAATACAAATCAAGTTCAACAATTCTACAGAGGTTACCTTTAATTGTCAGAGCGACGGCGGTGCCGGGAGGCAAGGTGTTGTGATTTACGATTTTAAGATCATTTTATAATTAATCTTGTAATTCCACAGTACGCTTAGTGAATTGACAGCAAAATTGGAAAGCAAAAGCTCCACCGATCCACCTGATCGTAATCCCGCGCCGGCAGTAATGACCGGCGGCAACTGTTGCCAATTAAACTGTGTCGCCGAGTTGTTCTTTGCTTTATTAATGATTTATAGCCGCGGCCTGCGGGCGCCCGATAGCGAGCTCCGACGAATTAATAACTAAATACTTATGTCTCGCTGACCGGGAAGCTGGGGACCACGGAACTTGGTGACAACCCTTTACTGGGACGCGCCGGTACCAGCCAGTGCCAACCGGTACCAACCAGTTAGCGAGCAATGTTTGACTTTACTGTGTGGACTCTGACGCCAGGGAGACGCAAACTTGTTAGAAAAATATTAAAATGATCACAAAGTTGGGTGAGTTTTGTAATTGTAGGTACGTATATCTACTGGAAAAATATAATAAGTATGATAATCTATTCTGAGTATTTTTTTACTATTCTAGTCGAAGTGACATGCGTGGGTATGTCTGTCAGTAAATATTTAAATATATCCGATGATATGTTGCGTAGGTAGCCAATCGTCGCGCGACAGGTTCCAGCGCAGGGACTGCTTCACAAAGATGTTAGAGTAGGAAACACAGACGTCCCACATCCATATAAATATCACCGATGTACGTGGAGTCACTATTAATAGAGCGATGTGAATGTTGCGCGAACTGTCATGAAAGTAAATGTAGCCCGCGTTATATTATTCACAAAGATTTACATCGGCCGTGCCAATATTTGGGCGGATTCATGTATAACTTAGTATAAATAGAATTATTACCATCGGTAAGTGTGTCAGCCTATGCAGGTGGTTCTTCAGCTCGAAATTATCTACGCCGTTGTTTAAAAAAACAGTACTACGCTTATGGTTTGTAATCCATTGGATCATTTACCAATGTTTACCAAATTAATAATGGATTTGTGGAAGAATGATATAATTTACTTTTATACAAGGATGGATACTTTATTTATGTACATTAAATAAGGAGATATTATATTGTATACTGTTCAATATGTACTTGACAATTCAATAATAACGCCAACCCCTCACCGCCACACGTCGCTCGTCTGCTGCTCAATTTCTTTTACAGCGAGACACACGAGATTATGATATTTTGGACGTGTCTGCCACCCCCACGTGTAGTCTGGCGGACGGTGATATGACAGATAAATATAGGGTTAATGTACATCTTGTGACAGAATGATTCAGTTTCTTTAAAGTAAAATGAAACTATCGTAGCCAGTGTAGTTTGCATTGATAATACGCACATTTATTTTTAAATGTTAACACAAGCAATGTTTGTCTATTGGTGTAAGTAAAATTTGATATCGAGTTATG